>NC_134884.1:31568957-31573957 GCF_041734735.1 Babylonia areolata | reverse complement strand
CCAGACTTGTGTGAGGAGTCTGGGCTATTTTGATGCAGTCATTGGGTAGAAAAGTTGTGATGGGCGCCCACGGAATACACAGACACCAACAATCGATCACAACAGAAAAAACCCTCGAAGTTGATCTGGACACTCTCTGTGTGAATCGTCAAGAATCTGTGTTCATTGTTGATGTTGTTCTTTTCACGTTCTTGAACAATAGTAAACATTGCAACATGATTGATACTACTACGACTACTACTGCTACTACTACTTCTACCACTGCTGCTGCTACTACTACTACTACTACAATTACGATTGGTAATGGTAATGGTAATGCTGATAATGCTAAGAATACTAACAATACTGATAATGATAATATAATGATAATAAATGATAATAAAAGTTAATATTTACAACAATCATGCCTTTTCGGAAAAAAAGTTCAATAATAAAATAAGGTTCAGTACCGAAAGTCAAGAGTCCTAATGATCACATAACTGCTTGCAATATTCCATATACATCATCGACAATAACTGACATTAAATCTTAAGTTAAACTTAAAGATATGGGTGGTATGATAATTACAAGCAATATAGACACTGTCACTGGTCCTGAAATCTGGCTTGATCGTGGGGGCGCTCCACAACGGAACGCATTACGAACAAGTGAGGTGATGGCCTAGAGGTAACACGTCCGCCTAGGAAGCGAGAGAATCTGAGCGCGCTGGTTCGAATCACGGCTCAGTCGCCGGTATTTTCTCTCCCTCCACTAGACCTTGAGTGGTGGTCTGGACGCTAGTCATTCGGATGAGATGATAAACCGAGGTCCCGTGAACTTAGCACACGTAAAAGAACTCACGGCAACAAAATGGTTGTTCCTGGCAAAATTCTGTAGAAAAATCCACTTCGATAGGAAAAACAAATAAGACTGCACGCAGAAAAATTATAAAAAAAAAAAAAAAAAAGGTGGCGCAGTAGTGTAGCGACGCGCTCTCCTTGGTGAGAGCAGCCCGATTTTCACAGGAAAGATATCTGTTGTGACAAAAAGAGAAATACAATACAATGTTTCCGGCGGTGTGGGGATAGGGCCTGGGTTTCGGCAAAGCCCCCACTCCCCTCCCCTTCCCCCCACTCAATGATGTTGTCTGCCTACTTCTTTCGCTGTCTGCTTCGTTTTACCATCTTCCCCCCTTGCACTGTTGGAACGAGTCTGGTCAGAGGTTCTGTCTCCTCTGTTACTGGTAACCATGTAACCCTGCACTACCTGCCGAGTAAGCCCGACAAGAAAATCCGATCTGGATTGACAGGGATGGGCTCCGCCAGACTTGACTTGCCCAAGACGCGCAAAATAAGAACAAAAACAACCAGATACTAATATTTTCGTTTTGATGGTTCCCTGTGGACTGACAGCACTGGGACTGCGACAGACGAACCCGGGTGTGGCTGTGTATGGGGGACTAGGAATGATCTCAGCTAACGAGGCAACTAAAAAAATAAATAAAAAAAGAGAGAAAAATTCATTTCAGCCCCTGGAGAAGGAATGCCGGGTTGACGAGTGAAGCAGGCAGGCACCAGAGGCATGTGTCACACATCAGTGAGAGGCCTCTTTTGTGTGCCACAACTTGGGACATTTTGCTTTTTTTTTTTTGTTGTTGTATATTTCGATGATGATGAATGGTGATGGGGATGATGACGATGCTGCTCTGGGGGTCCATTTCCGTTTGAAGCTACTTGACAAAGCTCATGGCGTCAGTTGATTCACGTTTTTCAAGGAGGCGTCACTGCGTCCAGACAAATCCATACACGCTTCACCACATCTGCTAAGCAGTTGCCTGAACAGACGCGCTTTGTCAGGCCTGGAGGAAAAAAATCAGTAGCGTCAACCAGGCTGAGAGATAAATACAGGCACCGGAAGTGTTGGTCAGGAAATTTTGAACAACAACTCCCAGAGACGCATCCGTGAAATGGATGACCCGCGACTGTGTGTGTGGTCCCAGGCTTCCTGACTTAGCCCACAGCACACTCAGCTCTGGGTAGGAGTTGGCCACCGGCTGAAGAAAAAACAAAAAACAAGCAAAACAACAACAACTACCACTGATAGGGATCAAACTCGAGTCCCTCCAATCGTCAGTCCGCGACGCTAACCACTTCGCCACGACGGCTGCTGTGGGACCTCTTTCAACTGTGAAAAGAAAAGAGAGAGAAGAATCTCCATTTTTGGGAAACTCCGCGAAAGAAAGTTTGTGGAACTCTGTAAATGCTGTTCGCTAAACTGGTCATTTTTTTTATATCGATTATTCTCGACATCTGTGAGGAGTATGCGCTATTTTGAGGTACATCGATGGGAAGAAAAGTTGTGAATAATACCACTGAAGAAAAGAAAATAAAACCAAACAACAACACTGTCTGTGTGAATCTGCAACAATCTCTGTTCCTTGTAATTTTCGTGTTCTTGAACAACAGTAAACATTACGACGACAACAACAAAAACAACATATTACTTCTACTTCTACTACTACTACTACTACTCCTACTACCATACTACCAATAGTACTTCTACTATTACGACTACCTATGATCATGTTGATGATAAAAATAATGATGTTGATGATGAGAAAGTAACATTGATAATCAGAATAATACATCACCACCACCACCGCCAACATACTACTACTACTACTACTAGAAACCTTGGTGATCTTTTTCACTTATTATTTGGAAGAAAAAAAGGGTTACGTAGTAAGGTAAGGTTTAGTGTTGCAAGCCATGAACCATACTGATCGCAGTACACCTTGTTATTCCCTTGTTTGTTTATAAGAGACGATAATTGCCATGAATCGTAAGTTAAACTAAAAGACATGGGTGGTATAGCAATTATAAGCAATTCAGAATATCGATATTTTCATCCCCCCCCCTCCCCCTTGACTCCATGGAGGGACGCCACGAGAGTTCGTTGAAGCACAAATCAGGGAGTAGCTTTCGCTTGTAAAATTAAAAAGGAGAAAAAAATGTGTCCACTTTCTGGAAATTCTACGCTGGAATCCTTCACAACTCTGCATTATACATGGTAGTGTAATCATGTATAACTCTTTTTGGACAGGGTTTGTAAGACACTTAAAAACAAAAGTGTTGACATTGTGATGCTTGCTCTTAATTATGCTCTGGTGCTTTTGGGACGTACCAAAAAAAAAAAAAAAAAAAAAAAAAAATGATATGTGTTTCTCACCATGTTTTATTGATCGACAATTTCTTTGTATACAAATTTATATTCAATGAATGTTCTTAAAAAAAAAAGATCGCAAACAGGCATGTGAGGTAGACAAGTACGTTTTAATCACAACCACGGAACATAACACATTTGTGCAAAAAATTGGCACTATACACATGTCTAGTACAAGATTAGGCCAAACAATGTCACCACGGTATCAATACTTTCTTGAATTTGTATTGTTTTGCCTACATTTATATTGTCGTGGAATTGTCAGAGTTTAGAACATTATCATTAAGTCTTTATTTCCCCATGGACAGAGAGTTTACATTTTGTAACAACTGTCAGCCTTTGTCAGAATAAAGATATTGGAAACAAAAGTGACGGGCGCAATAGCCGAGTGGTTAAAGCGTTGGACTGTCAATCTGAGGGTCCCGGGTTCGAATCACGATGACGGCGCCTGGTGGGTAAAGGGTGGAGATTTTTACGATCTCCCAGGTCAACATATGTGCAGACCTGCTAGTGCCTGAACCCCCTTCGTGTGCATATGCAAGCAAAAGATCAAATACACACGTTAAAGATCCTGTAATCCATGTCAGCGTTCGGTGGGTTATGGAAACAAGAACATACCCAGCATGCACACCCCCGAAAACGGAGTATGGCTGCCTACATGGCGGGGTAAAAACGGTCATACACGTAAAAGCCCACTCGTGTGCATACGAGTGAACGCAGAAGAAGAAGAAGAAGGAAACAAAAGTTCCACCCTGTTTATATTGCCTTCTATATTTCTGCTACCCCAGCCCCAACCTCCAGACCAACACTCTCTGCCCCCGTTTATGATTTGTTTTCTTTTTTCTTTTTAAAAAAAAATTTATTTACCGTTCGTTGAATTCCTTTATGTCGACTCTTCCATCCTCATCGTCACCCGTACTGGCCAAATCACCTTCTTTTTTTTTATTAATCTATTATTCTGAAAGAAAGAAATTTTATTTATTTCATTTTATTTTTCAAAACACTCTTCCGTCTCTTTAGCTTTTATTGATGAGTATTTCTTTTAAGCGGCTATGGAATATGAGTTGCCCTTTGGCAGGTTTTTGTTTTTCCGGCCTGTGTCTGCCTAGTTTTATATGTTCCTGAAGGATTATATATAGCTATTTTGATCGTATATTGGCTCTGCATTTTTATCATTTCGTGTCATATTGGCGCGGAGAGAAAAAGGACGACGACGACGAGGAGGAGGAGGGGGAGGAGGAGGAGGAGGAGGAGGAGGAGAGAGAGATGTGGTGGAGAAAGAGGAGAAGAGAAGAGAAAAGAAGAGAGAGAAAGTCAGACAGAGAAGGAGACACAGAGACACAGATTGAAAGAGACACAGACAGATAGAGACATAAACGCAGAGACAGAGACATACATACATACACAGACAGACAGACAGACAACATGTAGACAGACATGCGGGTAGGCAGGCAGTCAGAAACACTGAAACAGTGACACGGGCAGACAGCAGAAAAACGCAACCACCACCACCACCATCATCACCATCACCACCACCACCACCATCACCACCACAACCACCACCATCACCACCATCACCACAACCACCACCATCACCACCACCATCAACACCATCACCACCATCACCACCACCACCACCACCACCACTATCATCACCACCACCATCACCACCAGCACCACCACCATCATCATCACCACCACCACCATCACCACCACCACCATCACCACCACCATCACCACCATCACCACCACCACCACCATCACCACCACCATTACCACCACCACCATCACCACCACCA
>NC_134884.1:31548957-31558957 GCF_041734735.1 Babylonia areolata | reverse complement strand
TCTTCTTCCTCCTCTTTGATCTTCTTGTTCTTGTTTTTGTTCTTGTTCTTCTTGCTCTTCTTGTTCTTGTTCTTGTTGTTGCTCTTCTTCTTCCTCTCTTCTTGTCCTTGTTCTTCGTGTTCTTCTTGCTGTTGTCTTTCTTGTTCTTCATGTTCTTGTTTTTGTTCTGTTCTTGTTCTTCTTGTTCATCTTCTTGTTCTTGTTCTTCTCTGTCTTTCTACCTTTCCTTACCCCCTCTTCACTTCCACTCCTGCCCCCTTCACGCCTTTCAGTCATAAAGCAATATAGCATCCGTCATTCTCGGCCCACTTTCCTCTCCCATCCCCTTTCTCCCTTCGTCTGTTTATTAGCCTGCCTGTTGTGTCTGTCTGTCTGTCTGTTCATCTGTCTATCTGTCTCCCTGTTGCTTCCTCCTCATGTCTCTCATCTTCAAGGATTCAGGACCTTTCTTGCAAATCAGACTTGCCAGACTGTCCACCATTTTCTCCATTTCATTCGACACACATTGAATTAGTCGGAATCCAATTAATTTTTGATTAACATGGTCGTTTTTTTTAATACTCTCCCTTCCTTCCTTTCTTCCACTCTTCGCTTCCTGCCTTGCCTTCTCCCATTACCTCTTGTGCCTTCTGTAATGAAGTGCCAAAGAGCCCTCTGGAATTTCATTACTGCTAGCTCTGAGCTGGCATGGCCTTGTGGATGAAAGCTTTCTTTTTTGCTGAATGGTTGCCATCCATGTGACGACCTGTTTGTCGCACGATCTTCATGTAACCAAGTGAAATGCGATGAAGTAAAACGTGCAACGCAGCGCATGAAAATGATGACTGGAAACAAGGAAGAGAAATATGTTACAGATGCAATACAATTACGCAAAAAAAAAAGAAGAAGAAGAAGAAAGAGAAACATCGACCTACGCCTGAACCCAACGTGTTGGTCTTGAGATCCTATCAAACGCTATAGTAGAGAGAGAGAGAGAGAGAGAGAGAGAGAGAGAGAGAGAGAGAGAGAGAGAGAGAGAGAGAGAGAGAGTCTGATTGACAAAGTGGAGTTGAGTGTTTAAAAACAAACATGACTGGCGTGTTAAAATCCAGTAAGCAGGAACCACTGCCCATCATGGTCAGACTTTATTTATTCATTCATTTACAGGTCTTGCTACAGCGCACATACTCATATTCTTGAAGGTATACGCTTTTGAGTTTATTAACTTAAGTTTGATGATGCAAAACCTCGTTCTTTTCGTCTCCGCATAAAAAACGCCCGCTGGGAGATGTAGCATCTGTTAGAGTTCTTTCTTAATTATAGACACTGCTACACTGTTCCATGTCCTGGAACAAACACAAGCTGTGTGCTTCCTGCTTCGATACTGAGAGAGACCAGCAAGTTTTGCAAACCCGTTCGACAATTCGATTTCTTGTGACTTGAGTCAACGTGAAACACTCTCCTAAGGTCACGAAACAGGATCCAAACATGTCCTATGAGTAACGAACAGAATGGTGTTTATGTTGGTTTAAACAGCAACTTTGTTTGGAACATGTCACAATGCAACACAGTCAGATATAGATTAACAGGACAACAAGAAAATCTTATACAATGTCCTGTCCTGATGTGAGAGCATCTTGATTATGTGACAGATACATTCACAGCTGGGAGTTAGCGGCTTTTTTGTGTTGTTGTTGCTGTTGTTTTTGCTGTCATGACTGTTGCTGTTGCTGCTGCTGTTATCGTTGTTAATGTTGTTGTTGTTGTCGTTCGCCGCACAGAAAAAAAAAATCTGGAAGATTCCCCCCCAGTGTGGCACAACGAAAGAGGAAAGCACCAGTTTGTCACTCGTACCCTGCACGGATCTCACGAACCCAGTCACATTGCAAAACCCCAGTGGACAGCAATCCTCTTATACGATCCCCCGTCACAGCAGCTAAGATCCTCTGCACAGAAGGAGAGACGTCTTGAGCAACGAGGGTTTGACACAGACCTGACAGGCAGAGTGTACACAAGGCTTACCAGACAGTGCATTTCTGATACTTCTTCTGGCGTAATGCTGTTCGAGTGGACAGGTAGTCAGTGGACGATACTTTTCTGATACACTCCCTGGGAGGAAGAAAGGAAGAAGGGAAGTGGAAGAATGGTTAAGACGCTTATCTTCCAATACAGTATCCATGAGGCCTGAAGTGACAGGCAGAGTGGACAGATGGCTTACTAGACAGTACATTTCCGAACACACTTCTAACGTGATGCTACTGGAGTGGACAGTTGCTGGACGATACTTTTCTGATACACTTCTAACGTGATGCTACTGGAATGGACAGTCACTGGAAGATATTTTTCTGATACACTTCTAACGTGATGCTACTAGAATGGGCAGTCACTGGGCGATACTTTTCTGATACACTTTTAACGTGATGCTACTGGAGTGGACAGTCAGTGGACGATACTTTTCTGATACACTTTTAACGTGATGCTACTGGAGTGGACAGGCAGTCAGTGGACGGTACTTTTCTGATACACTTTTAACGTGATGCTACTGGAGTGGACAGGCAGTCAGTGGACGATACTTTTATGATACACTTTTAACGTGATGCTACTGGAGTGGACAGGCAGTCAGTGGACGGTACTTTTCTGATACACTTTTAACGTGATGCTACTGGAGTGGACAGGCAGTCAGTGGACGATACTTTTCTGATACACTTTTAACGTGATGCTACTGGAGTGGACAGGCAGTCAGTGGACGGTACTGTTCTGATACACTTTTAACGTGATGCTACTGGAGTGGACAGGCAGTCAGTGGACGGTACTTTTCTGATACACTTTTAACGTGATGCTACTGGAGTGGACAGGCAGTCAGTGGACGATACTTTTATGATACACTTTTAACGTGATGCTACTGGAGTGGACAGGCAGTCAGTGGACGGTACTTTTCTGATACACTTTTAACGTGATGCTACTGGAGTGGACAGGCAGTCAGTGGACGATACTTTTCTGATACACTTTTAACGTGATGCTACTGGAGTGGACAGGCAGTCAGTGGACGGTACTGTTCTGATACACTTTTAACGTGATGCTACTGGAGTGGACAGGCAGTCAGTGGACGATACTTTTCTGATACACTTTTAACGTGATGCTACTGGATTGGACGGGCAGTCAGTGGGCGATACTTTTATGATACACTTTTAACGTGATGCTACTGGAGTGGACAGGCAGTCAGTGGACGGTACTTTTCTGATACACTTCTAACGTGATGCTACAGGAGTGAACAGGCAGTCAGTGGATGATACTTTTCTGATACACCCCTGGGAAGGGGAAGGAAGAGGGAAAGTGGTAAAATTGTCAAGACACTGATCTGCCAAATATAGTGTCCATGAGGGTCTAGGTTCGAATCCCAGTCTCACCCTTTCTCCCAAGTTTGGAAAATCAAACTGAGAGTCCAGTCATTAGGTTGAGACGATACACGGAGGTCCGTGTAAAGCACACACTTTGCGCTCTGAAAAACAACCCATGACAACACAGGTCTTTCGCATCCCCCATACACGGCAATATCAAGCAGAAGAAATCCACTCTGACAGACACAGAAACATATATGCATGCACTCAAGGCCAGACAAAACCTCGTGGGGTCATGCTGCTGGTCAGGCATTTGCCTAGCAGATGTGGCGTGGCGTATATAGATTGTTCGAACGCAGTGACGCCTCCTTGAAAAACTAAAACTGGAACTAATACGCTCCTAAATTTTAACATGATGGTGACGGAGTTGCTATGTAGTAGTCACTGGTCAATGCTGCGATAAGCTCCTAACTTATAACGTGATGGATAGGCAGCCAAACCAGTCGACAGTTTTCTGATACACACCCAACGTCTTACGATATTGTAGCAGAGAAGATAGAATGTCAGTGAATGCATTTTTGATGCACTCCTGACTTGCAATGTGATGATAACAGAGTGGACAGGCAGTGGACAATGATTTTCTGACGAACCCCTAACTTCTAACGTGATTGTGACAAAGTGGACACGCAATCGATCAGTGAACGATGCTTTTCTGATTCACTCCAAACTTCTAATGTGTCTGTGACGGTGTTGACAGTACGTGGACAATACTTTTGTGATGCACTCCTAACTTCTAATGTGTCTGTGACGGTGTTGACAGTACGTGGACAATACTTTTGTGATGCACTCCTAACTTCTAATGTGTCTGTGACGAAGTGGAAAGTAAGCGGACAATGCTTTTCTAAAACATTAGTAATTTCCAATATGAGTGTGGCGAAGCTGACAGCAAGTGAAAAAAATGCTTTTCTGATATGACATTGTAGCAGTCAGCGAACAACGCTTTTTGGGATAAACTTCCAATTTCTACCATGATGGTAGTGGAGTGGACAGGCAATCACACAAACAATGCAAAAATTTCGAAATTTCGGACAGGCAGGACGAACAATGTAGTATCTGAATCACTCCTCAATAGTTGTGGTGGTGGGGTGAGCTGTGACTTATTGGATAATGCGTACTTCCTCTGTTGATATGATGATAACTCCACCAGTCTTCATTTTTGCCTTAGATGTTTGTCCATGTGCTGGTATTTTCATGTACAACCATAGAAAACAACAATAACAAAAACAACAACAACAACAAAAAACAGCCCAACAAACAAAAACAAAAACAAACAAACAACAAAACAACAGCAACAACAAACAAACAAAAAACAAAACAAAATCAATTGTGCAGCATCCATCTAGAAACAAAAAACAAAATAAAATCAAATGTGCAGCATCCATCTAGCATATGTAAAATTACCCACGACAAGCAGAAAGTTGTATCTAGCAACAATCAATGAGAACAACTGCTTAAAAAAAACATAAGTACTACACACACAGACAGGAAACAGTTGGATTTTCGGGATATGGTGACAACAGTCTTCCCTGTGAATGATCAGCTCGCACGCTGCACTACACTACACTACACTTCACTACACTACGCTACACTGCACTGCTCTGCACTGCACTGCACTACACTACACCACACTACTCTACACTACACTACACTACTCTGCACTGCAGTGCACTTCACTACACTACGCTACACTGCACTACACTGCACTGCTCTGCACTGCACTACACTACACTACACTCCACTCCACTACACTACACTACACTACACAGTATGCGCCGTGAAAGTTCAGCTCAGATTTCAGAGAGAGTATTCTTTTTTTTTTTTTTTTTTTAATGATAACATCATCATTACATTAGAATACGGTACACTACAGTAAAATACCACACGACAGGACACGACACAGCGTGGTGCGCGTGCTACACTACACTACACACTAGACTACACTACACTACACTGCACTACATTATACAAGACTACACAAGACTACACTACACTACGCTACACCATACAAGGCCACATTAGACTACACTACACTACACAACACTACACTACACTATATAAGACCACACTAGACTGCACTAGACTACACTAGACTAGACTAGACTAGACTACACTACACTACACTACACTACACTACACCATACAAGGCCACATTAGACTACGCAACACTAGACTACACTACACTATACAAGACCACAATACACTCCACTCCACCATACAAGACCAGACTAGACTAGACTACACTACGCTACACAAGACCGCACTAGACTACACTACTTGACATAGATTACACTGCACTGCACTGTTTGCAGAACCAGTGACGAGAACACCCTGCAACCACATGACCGTGAGAAAAGATCGGCCTTTAGTTGTTTTTTTTTTTCATTTTTTTTTTCAATCTCAACTTTTGCATTTCAGACTCTGTTGAAGTGCTAATATATTTTCTTTCCTTTTTTTACCATGTCTCTTCCACTCTACTGAAGGGCTCATATAGTTTCGTTCCTTTTTTTTTTCTTCTGGTCCATTCCTTCAACTTTGCTGTGATAGCGAAACCTGTTTTTTTTTTTTTTTTTTTTTCTCCCTGGGGGCAGTTTGGGTTATGTCCATGTTAGTGCTTCATTTATTCCTTCTCCGACTCTCTGTCTGTCTGTCTGTCTGGCTCTATGTCATTCTCTTTCTGTCTCTGTCTCCTCCTGTGTTTTCGTTTGTTTCTCTGTCTGTTTGTCTCTTTGTCTGTCTGTCTCTATGTCATTCTCTTCCTGTCTCTGTCCTGTCCTGTGTGTTCGTTTGTCTGTCTGTCTGTCTCTATGTCATTCTCTTTCTGTCTCTGTCTCCTCCTGTGTTTTCGTTTGTTTCTCTGTCTGTCTGTCTGTCTGTCCTCAACCCATTATCCTTTTGTGCTTCTCTCTGTCTGTCTGTCTGTCTCTATGTCATTCTCTTTCTGTCTCTGTCTCCTCCTATGTGTCAGTTTGTTTGTTTGTCTTTCTCTCTGTCTGTCTGTCTCTATGTCATTCTCTTTCTGTCTCTGTCTCCTCCTGTGTGTCAGTTTGTTTGTCTGTCTCTCTGTCTCTATGTCATTCTCTTTCTGTCTCTGTCTCCCCCTGGCTGTCTGTCTGTCTGTCCTCCAACCTAGATCCTTCTGTGTTTCTCTCTGCCTCTTTTTCTTCCTTCCTCTATATCTATCTCTGACCCCTCTCTGACCCCTTTCCTTCCGTCTCTCTCTCTGTCTGTCTATCTCTCTGTCTGTCTCTCTCACTGTTTCTGTTTCTGTCTCTGTCTGTCTGTCTGCCTGTCTCTTTCTCTCTCTCTCTATATATATCTCCCTCTGTCTCTCTGTCTCTGTCTCCGTCTCTGTCTGTCTGTCTCTATATATCTCCCTCTGTCTCTCTGTCTCTGTCTATCTGTCTCTCTCCTCTGTGTTAGGTTCGTCCTTTTCCCACTTTTATTGTTGCTGCTGAGTCCAAATTCACAAACATTGCTGTTGTTGTTGTTATATACATTCTTTATATAAAAGAATTCTATCCTCACGTGTTACAACTGTAATGAAACATAAACCTTTGTTTATTTGTTTTCTCTCTGTTTATTCAGAGTCCAGATTCACAAACATTTATCAACAGTGCAGATCAATAGAAGGCATGACGAAAAACAAACACAAATTCAAATTTAAATCAAAAACACTTCATTAATTCACATGGAAATTAACGTGTGCAATCACAGACTAGTTTTAGACACCAATATAAACGTAAACACACGCACCATAAAATACACTAAAACAAGTCAGATAAGAACTCACAGTAGCTGAAGACAGACTAACCGGCCCCCCCCCCCACCACCACCACACACACACACACACATGCACGCACATTAAGACAATAACGTATTGCACAACGATGCATGCAAATAGAAAACGTCCAACAAGTAAAATGTATATATTCAACACCCCCCCTCCCAACACACACGTTAAGACAAAGTATTGTACAGCAAAATAAATAAATAAAGACATCCAACAAATAGATCGTATATAAATGTAAAATGCACACACACACACACACACACACACACACACACACGCGCGCGCGCGCGCGCGCTAAGACAATAACAAACACACGAAATTCAAAACAGAACACAAACTCAATCCAGTGGTGAACCCCAACCAAACCTGAACAGATATGTAGGTTCGAGATATCTAGCATGAAATCAATGTAGCATTCAACCAAACTATCATACAATTATGATACATTAAACTTGGCTTGAGGTATCATCAGCGTGTTCCAGACTTTCAGCATACAATCAATGTAATGTTCATCCCGACTGGCACAAAACGAAGGCTAAATCAAAGTGTCACTTTGTTTGGCTGCCCACATTCAGGACTACGATAAATTTAGAAAACCCTTTGAACAAAATTGTTTTGCTGGAGAGTGGAAAATGTATAAAACAAAACCAGATGCAGTGCCTAAACGATGTGAGAAACTTACAGGCCGTTGCGATAGTGAGTTTGCGCCATGTAAGTACGTTTATAATAATAATAATAACATCAATATTATCTAGCACTACACCTCTACTACTACTACTACTATAATTATCATAATGAAAAATAACAACAATAACAACAACAACAACAATAATAATAATAATTAAAAAAAAATTATCATATTATTATCGTTATTATCAACAAAAGGTGTACTAGCAACCAATACCACAAAAAATGAGTAGCCAGTTCCTATTCTCGTCTTTACAATAGTCCCATACCTAGACAACACGGTAGAATGTTTTGCAAGCATTTCAAAAGTGCTAAATAAAAGCAACATGAAATGGATGCGCCTCTACGAACGGAAAACGGAAGCATCCGAAACGACATCCGAGAACATGAAATATTCTTTCGTTCTATTTTGCACAGAAGTCTAATGGTTGGTCTCCTGTTTTTTTTTTCTTTTAATTTTGTCAGTATTGATCTCATGCTTTCTGTCCAACTGTTCAGAACATGGTGTTTTGTTTTTATTGTTTTTCCTGGAAAGTCCCCCACCCAGCCTCTTTTAAGCAGCTGGGTTCCAATGTAAGTGCATGTTGCGCATGGTAATTTAGTCATTCCGAATATCTCTTGGTGGGTTACTGTTCTTTTCCCCGCCCTTGCAAAAGCAGTATCAGTTCTGTTTTCTTGGGCATGGTATGTTCCTTTGCTCTTTTTCGCCAACTGATTTTTATTTCATTTTAATTTTTTTTTTTTACCTTATCTTTATTCAGCCCTTGGAACGGAGTTGGTATGGTTTTCTGGACTAAATGTGTTCCTGATTTGGTATCGATTGTGGACGACCTATGTTCCTAAGGTACTGATTTGGCGTGGTTTGTGGACTACTGTTTTCCTGAGGTACTGATATAATTTGACTTATGCACTCTAAGGTATTGATTTGGCATTGTTTGTAGAGCAAGTGACCGTGTTCTTGAGGCACTGATTTAGCATGGATTCTTAGAATGAATGTGGTTTTAGTGCGTCCTCCGATTTGGCATGGTTTGTGGACGGCCTGTGTTCCTAAGGTACTGCCTGTATTCTAGACCTATTGATTTGACATGGTTTATGGACTACTGTCTTTCTAAGGTACTGATTTGGCATGGTTTGTGTACTACTGTGTTCCTGAGGTACTGATTTGATATGATTAATGGACCACAGTGTTTTAAGCTACTCATTTGGCATAGCTTGTAGACCACCTGTCTGTGTTCTTGAGGCACTGATTTTGCTTGGTTTTCTAGAATAAAATGTGTTTTAACTCTCTCCGTACGAACAGCGAAAGAGACGACGTTAACAGCGTTTCACCCCAATTACCATCATCAAAATATTGCAAGCGGAAGGCTCTTATACTGAAGAGGTGAATCATATTGACAAAGAATACAACAATTCTGACGACGGAAGCTAAAGGTTGGGTCATTCAGACACCCACTGGACATCCGAGAGGTCTGTGTAGAGGAGAAGAGAGGACTGGCCGTACTGAGTGAGTTAAGTCCTCTGATTTGGTATGGTTTGTGGACGACCTATGTTCCTAAGGTACTGAATTGGTGTGGGTTTTGGGCTGCCTGTATTGTAGACCTGCTGATTTGGCGTGGTTAAAAGACTACTCTGTTTCTAAGGTACTGATTTGGTATGGTTTATGGACAACTGTGTTTCTAAGGTACTGATTTGGCACGGTTTGTTGACTACTGTGTTCCTGAGATACTGATTTGATATGATTAATGGACCACTGTGTTTTAATGTACTGATTTGGCATGGTTTGTTGACTACATCACTGTGTTTCTGAGGCACTGATTTAGTATGGATTTGTGGAATGAATGTATTCCTTCCTGGTCCTATGATTTTGGTATGATTTCTGGACAACCTTTATTCCAGAGTTACTGATTTGGCATGATTTGTGGACTGTATGCGTTCCTGAGGTACCGATTTGACATGATTTGTAGACTACCCGTGATCCTGTACCACTGATTGAGCGTTAGGTGGGTGAGATGTATTATTCAACGACTGAACGGTGACTGGTACATTATTTATTTATTTATTTATTTATGTAAGCTTATCTATAATTTATTCACCTTTTTTTTTTCTCTCAAGGCCTGACTAAGCGCGTTGGGTTACGCTGCTGGTC
>NC_134884.1:31536457-31541457 GCF_041734735.1 Babylonia areolata | reverse complement strand
CTCTCTCTCTCTCTCTCTCTCTCTCTCTCTCTCTCTCTCACACACACACACACACAACCCAGCCCCCAGGAGACACCACCTTTTGTGCTTCCTCCTTCTATCTACTCAGTTTTCCCCAACTCACCATTCATTTCCCCCTCTTCTCCTAAACGATAACACTCAAATGTAAAAATCGATACTCTAAAAAAATGTGTACAATCCCCACTATATGTGACTGGACATTAAACAAAATTCATCACCATTCTGTGTTTCTTTTGCGGAAGCCAACTTGAATGAACGAAGTAGAAGAGACTGCTACCACGTTCATCCAACGATAGACAGACCTCCGTGGATCTGAGAGTTGGGGCAAGAGCTCACCACGTGCATATAAGTGGAGTGGACAGGGGAGGTGAATGCAACCGGGGATCCAGATCTCACAACCTGGACAAGACCCAGGCCCTGTACAACTTGACCTGGAGGTGTAGGGCTTTTGCCAGTAGGTCGGTAAACTCAACTGCTGCCAGCAAACAGAGAGACCCCCTTGAGAGCAAGGCTGGGACTCCTTTAAGCTTTGATTGTGACAGCGCATCGGTACGGCAAGTTTACTTAGCGTTGAGAAGTTTTCCAAAGTCTGTAGACTAAGGAAAACATCACTAACCCCTTCACTGCCGGGAAAACAGTGGAAAGTGGTGTTTCAAGTCCTAAATCAATAGTAAGAAACAATCAGCCCAAACTGCGGAAGTGGTCCAGAGATATACCATGTCAGATCAAATGTGTAAACTTTAAAACTTCTGAGGTATTTCCCTTCGCTTCATAATGTCACCAGTAACGTCACTATGACCGTGTTTTATATGGGCTTGACAGTCAAGGGGTTAACGCTGAGCTGAGTAAGCTTGCCGCTGGTAGAATCGCTTATATAAATTATACATCCCAGTCCAGGACATAAAAAAGGCAACAAATTTTTAAAAGAGAGAGAGAAAAAAAAGATGGATGAGAATAAGGAAGACAACGATGCAGCAATAATTACAGAGATGAGTTTACGTTTGAGGCAGCGTGACAGGTCTGCACTCTGCGCATCAGTTCATAACTTGAGGGACACAGACGGTGAGGGACACCTAACATCCAGCACTTCATGCTAGGTTATGACGACCCAGAAAGACGTTCAGGTCATGGCGGGGTAAATAAAATAACAACAACAACAAACAATCCAACACGTAAAATGTTACATGTCTGTCTGAGTGTGTATGTGTGCGTGCCGGAAATCTGATTGAATGGTAGAGGAAATGAATGATGGGCGCCCAAAGGCAGCCGACAGTCGGTTCTACACAGGCAGACAGCCTGTTGTGCAAATGACCCAAGGTTTGTAAGGTGTTTAGAGCTTGGTCTCCGACCGAGGATAGGCGCTACATAAGTATCCATATCATCATCATCATCATCATCATCATCATCATCATCATCATCATCGTCTTCAACCATTTTGATTCTCTGTTGCTCTCCGTAATTGCCAGTATACGATCTGACCACTCCTAGAAGAGACAGAGAGAGTAATCAATACCTCCGAATAAAAATGCCTGAGAAAGTTGGTCCCTATCTGAGGCAAAGAACACAAAACAAGTGACTATATGAGTAATGTAAAAACCTCTCCTCATCACCATGTTGAGTGATGGCCTAGAGGTAACGCGTCCGCCTAGGAAGCGAGAGAATCTGAGCGCGCTGGTTCGAATCACGGCTCAGCCGCCAATATTTTCTCCCCCTCCACTAGACCTTGAGTGGTGGTCTGGACGCTAGTCATTCGGATGAGACGATAGACCGAGGTCCCGTGTGCAGCGTGCACTTAGCGCGCGTAAAAGAACCACCCACGGCAACAAAAGGGTTGTTCCTGGCAAAATTCTGTAGAAAATCCACTTCGATAGGAAAAACAAATAAAACTGCACGCAGGAAAAAATACAAAAAAATGGGTGGCGCTGTAGTGTAGCGACGCGCGTTCTCCCTGGGGAGAGCAGCCCGAATTTCACACAGTGAAATCTGTTTTGATAAAAAGAGAAATACAAATACAACTACAAATCCTCAACCCCAATGGTTACCAAACATTTGCACACTTATGATGATGATGATGATGATGGTGGTGGGGTGGTGGTGGTGGTGGTAGTGATGATGATGATGATGACGACGACGACGACGACGACGACGATGATGATGTTGAAAATGAACGAAAGATGGACGCGTTCCGACTCTCCCCCCCCCCTCCCCCCACATTCCCCCTCCACCCTATCCACACCCACACCACATACTCCTTGTCTCTCTCTGTCTCTTTTTGTCTGGATCCTTTCCTCCTAAATAACCAACACAAATGTCAAGCCACGTAAGCAGCCAGCCTCCCACATTTCACAGCACATACATTCACCGCGATGATTGCCTGGGGAAAAAACCCCAAAAACTGAACGTTAGAAATCCTTATTGAATTCATAAATCCTCACCCCGCGTTGATTGTGAACGCGCATCGCACGATTGTCATGGCTTGTAAGCACCCAGGGGCGTACTTTTAGATTTTTTTTTTATATTATGAATATTTCTTTGTCTTTTATTCTAGTGTTCGCCCTTTCTCTTTTCCTTGCACCCTCACCCCATCCTCCACTACACCCCCCACACACACCCTCCCCACTCTCAGTCCCAGCCCAAGGTCTCTTCTTTCTTCTTTCTCTTTGACGTTCGTTCTCTGATGCATTTTTTTTTATCATGTCCTTATTCCCCAAGCTCGTATAAAACTGGCCCATATCAGTTGACCATCTCAATGGCTGGGTAATCCCCCCCCCACCCCTCCACACCCCTATGGCCGATATATATTTGTGATGGCCCATTTTGTGGGCAAACAGCATTTTATTGATCGTACACGAATACGCGTCCTTCTTGTGCCAAATTTTTTTTTTTTAGGTAGTTGTGTGTGTTGTATTCTTATTTTGTCGTGGAAGCAAGTCGTTGTCGCCTCTTGGCAATCTACAAGGAATAGGCCCGGTGCCAGTCTACTTTGCCTTGCATTGTATTGCATTGCATTGTGTTACATTGTATTGTATTGTATTGCACTTCAAAAGTCACTGTCACCGTCACTGTTACTGTCATTGGAAATGAAATACAATGCAATAACAAAACAATACAATACAATGCACTGCAGTACAATACAGTACAATACAATACAATACAATACAATACAATACAATACAATGTGCTCAGCGCTCATCAGTCAGCCTATCGAGCAGGGCAGGGCACAAAAACCAAACCGTTCTCCTTTCGCATTTCCAGAAGAATCTTCTATGTCTCTATCGATCAAAAAAATCCATATTTCATATTCCATTCTCTTCTCTTGAAACGTATCGGGCTGGATATGACACCCTCCATCGCATATCTCTTTCACTGAAACACAGTTTTCTAGTCACGCAGGACTGTCTCTCTCTGAATATTTTTGTTGTTGTATTTTTTGTTCTATTTTTTGCATTTCTTTTTATCACAACAGATTTCTCTGTGTGAAATTCGGGCTGCTCTCCCCAGGGAGAGCGTGTCGCTATACTACAGCGCCACCCGTTTGTTTGCATTTTTTTTCCTGCGTGCAGTTTTATTTGTTCTTCCTATCAAAGTGGATTTTTTCTACAGAATTTTGCCAGGAACAACCCTTTTGTTGCCGTGGGTTCTTTTACGTGCATGCTGCACACGGGACCTCGGATTATCGTCTCATCCGAATGACTAGCGTCCAGACCACCACTCAAGGTATGGTGGAAGGTGAGAAAATATCGGCGGCTGAGCCGTGATTCAAACCAGCGCACTCAGATTCTCTCGCTTCCTAGGCGGATGCGTTACCTCTAGGCCATCACTCCACTATAGTTCAAGCCAATCAGTTTATCTTTCAGTTTCAAGAGGGTGTCAAAACGTGCGGACAGATCCATATACGCTGTACCCAATCACTCCTGAAAAAAAAAAAAAAAAAAGAATAGAGGCTAAATAAACGTCTGATGAAAGGATCTCACCCTTTCTCTCGACACTTTTTTTTTTAACCTCTTCTGCCCTCTCGGTGATCACGTGCATGATCTTGACTTAATATCTCGATCGGAATCTTTTAGTGCATTAGCATAATCATCGTTAAAAACAGCATGCCCTTCCCTGAAAGAAATGAGATGTATCAGCTGCCTTCGCAAGCACTCTTACACCTTAGATGCAACCACAATGTTATATCCCTGTGTGCATGCATTCAGTCTGCAAATTCTCTTCAAACCGTCTGTTCACAGACCTCCCTCTACCCAAAATCAAGGTAAAAATTCATCCACTGAACTTGCTGAAGAAAAAATCATCAAATCTTTTTATTTATTTATTTATTCATTTATTCATTTTTTCATTTATTTGCTTATTCATCTATTTATTTATTCATTTATCTTTCTATCTACTTATTTCTGTATTGGTCTAGAATGATGATGAAGATGAAGATGACGACGACGACGACGACGGCGACGATGACCGCGATGACGAAAAGTATATCAAGACAGGACAATGATAGGAACAGCTACATCCATATTAATGCTTACACAAAGTAACCAAAAATTTACAATTTGTAGAGTTAATTGTTTCGTAAACAATACACAACAACACAAAGCATAATCCGATCACGTAAACACACGCACCAAAACAAACAAACAAACAAACAAACGGAAACACCAAAACAAAAACAAATAAGATGCAATGAAGCAGCCAAATATAATCACTAACAACAAAACAAACAAAAATAATACTGGCTCCATTCATTCTCGATCCAATGATCACGAAGAAGATGAAGTGGACGTGATCTTCCACTCTATCGGTGAGACAGCCATGACCAGACGAAATGAAATGAGATAAATTTTATTTCAAGAGATTAGAGTGGCATAAACAATATTATGTTGTCTTTTTTTTTTTTTTTTTACATTCAGTCCCCTGAGAAATAAAATCCACTGCCACCGCCGCCGTTACCACCACCATAGCAATTACAACAGCTCATAAGA
>NC_134884.1:31513957-31516457 GCF_041734735.1 Babylonia areolata | reverse complement strand
CACACACACACACACACACACACACACACACACACACACACACACACACACAGAGACACACACACACACACACACACACACACACACATATGCACATACACTGACGCACAGACACATAGACATAGACACACACACACACACACACACACACACACACACACACTCGCTCATGCACTCACACATAGACATAAACACACTCCCTCATGCACATATACACGCACATACATATGCATACATATGCAAACACACATAATTATAGTACAAACAATTGCACACACACGCAAACACACACACACACACACACACAAACTCTCTGTCTCAGTCTCTTTCTCTGTTTCCCTCTCTGTCTGTCTGTCTCTCCCTCTCTCTCTCACGCTGTCTCTGTCTCTCTCCCGCTCTCTCTGTCTCTGTCTCTGTCTCTCTCTCTCTCTCTCTCTCTGTCTCTCTCTCTAATCCATGCCTTTGTGCTGCTTGTCTTAGGCTTTCAGCCAAACGAAGTCACGTCTCTGAAACCTTGCTTCAGAAGAAGCACAACAACAAAAATCATCATCGACATCAACAACGAAAACAACAACTGTGTGTCGTGTGTGTGGGAAATACTTCTGTCTCCATTGTCCCCATGACAGATGTCTTCTCTCTCCTCTCCTGGCCGTTTCACACCCCTTCCCCTCAACTGTCTTCATCCGCCATTCCCCGATCGACCAGAAATAGATCGACTACAGATTACTCCATTCCTTTGTGCAGCACATCGTGGGGATGGGTGAGAGGATGGTGGGGAGGAGAAGGAGGGAATGAGTGGTTCTTCTTCGTTTTCTTCTTCTTCTTCTTCTCCTTCTCCAACAACAACAATGAAGAGTCATTAATTTTGGGGGTAATGCAAAGAACTGTTCGCCAGTCAAAGCCTGGGTCTCTGTTGAAGCTAAACTACGTGGCTACAAACATCAAGCATGGCTCCAGCCACAAGGTGTGATGGTCCCTTTTTTTCCGGGCCTTTTCTTTTCTTTCTATAACTACTTACCGTTCCTCATGATATAATACAAATACAAAGTTGCGTAGTCTCTGCTATTCTGCTCTCCACTCTGCAGGACCTGCATATCTTTCTGACCTTATCAGTGTTTTACACTCCCGCAAGAAATCTTCCGCTCTTCCTCTGACTGTTACCTTTTGAAACTTCCTCGTGTCAACAGAAGAACCTATGGTAAACGCACTTTCTTCTTTGCTGCGCCTCACATCTGGAACAACCTTCTTCACCATATCCGAGCGTCTGATTCTATTTCTGCTTTTCGCTCATCACTAAAAAAAAACCTCATCTTTTTATGTAAGCACCCTCAGCTTCCTTGTTCTCCAACACCACCCATGTAAGGTCACTTTGGATGTATGTAGAGTGGGATGGGGAGAGTGTGTTTGTGCACGGAGGGGGTGCGGTGTGCGGGGGGGGGGGGGACTTTGGAGAAAGAGTGGTCATGAATTATTTATGTAACTTGTAATATTTTCCTTTCATGTAAAGCTCCCTGAGCTCTCAGAGAAAAAAAGGCGTTATATAGATGTACATAATAATAATGATAATAATAATATAAAAAGAACAAATAAACAGGGTGAAAAGAATTGTGGGGAGGGTAGAGCTAGTTTGAATTCGAAGCGTGCGTGGCAACACTGCTAACTTTTTTTGTTTCTAGTCAGTATATCAACATACAGCTGTCTCATAAGTATTACATATATCTTATGTATACTTATACATATACATATATGTACATATATATATATATATATATATATATATATATATATATATATATACCCACACATGCATACACACACACATATATATGTATATATATATATATATATATATATATATATATATATATGTGTGTGTGTGTGTGTGTGTGTGTGTGTGTGTGTGTGTGTGTGTGTGTGTGTGTGTGAACAGCACACGTCATGAAAAAAAAGAAACAAAGAAACCACTACCAACCAACCAGTCAAACAGCCATCCAGACAAACAAACACATACCACACACAATCGCTGATATAAATGCTTTGTTTCCGTTTTATTTTGTTCTCTCAAACTAACCAACAAAGCGAGCAACCAACCAACCAGCTTACAATCCAACTAACTTAACACTGAACCTACCAACCAGCCCACAAGCTAACTAACTAACTGACTAACTAACTGACTAACTAACTAACTAATCAACCAACAAATAGTAAAGAGTGGTAACTCTCTCCATTCACTAGGTACACAACTTCAAGTCAGTGCTGCTTACACTACCGATTCAGCTAGCAACAGAGGTAAATAAAAGGTACATTGGAACAAACCCAGACACTTCCTCATAAAAGGAAGCGCCGGGCCTGTCCTTATACCGATCATCTGATATGTGCACCAAATCAACCAACCAAATAATCACGCAGAAAATTTTGCACAAAAATACACGCTTACTGACATAAACTCTTTGTGATATCTTTTCTATCCCTGAATGTGCTGCCGTTCTCACTTTCAGCT
>NC_134884.1:31481457-31508957 GCF_041734735.1 Babylonia areolata | reverse complement strand
ACATGTCAATCCTGCTACAGTCAATTGCGGCGCATCAATTCCATCCGGAAATATCTGTCCATTGACACAACATCTAGACTTGTCATTTCTCTCATTCTCTCTCGCTTTGACTACTGTAACTCTCTATTGTCTGGTTTGCCTGCTTCATCCATTCAGTTCCTTCAGCGCATACAAAACTCTGCTGCCCGACTCGTCCCCAGAAAGAAAATATCTGAGTACATCACTCCTCTTTTGCAACATCTCCACTGGCTCCCTGTCTCACACAAAATAAAGTACAAGATCAGCGCTCTATGTTATAAATGTATCAGCCCCTTCCTATCCCTGTGGCTGCCTTCACCTCTACACTCCATCTCGCTCACTACGATCAACCGGATCTGCTTTGTTTACGCACACCCCAGATTCAAACACTCGACTGTTGGCCGCAGTTCTTTCTCTGTCTCTGGACCTTGCAATTGGAATGAACTTCCTCTTTCGCTTCGTCAAGTCTCCACACCCATCTCTTTCAAGTCTGGCCTTAAAACCCACCTCTTCCCAAAATAGGCTCCCTTCCCTGCCTCTTCCTTGTATTCAGTTTCTCCAGTTTTAGAGTTATGCATGCGTGTGAATGACTGGTGCGAAAGCGCTTTGATTTGTCTCTGCACAAGATTCAGCGCTATATAAATACCATTATTATTATTATTATTATTTATTATCATGTCTTGTGGACATAGTGAAATGAAGCTGGATTTCTACAAACAGCGCAAGAGTGAGCTACCACACATAAGGTGCAATCTTGCACATGTGCTTTCATTTTTTTACAATGAAAAACCACGTAGCTATCGTTTATAAACCACAGAGAGAGCAACTGTAACCGTGTGGTTGAAACATCGAATTTCCAAAAGCATTTTTTCAAGCTGCTCATGGTGGACATGTGCCAGAAACAGCCGTTCTGGTATTCAGTGAGAAGCCAGTGGTCGCAGGAAATGAAAATAATTTCTCGATTTTATATATATATATATATCTATATCTATCTATCTATATATATATATATATATATATGTGTGTGTGTGTGTGTGTGTGTGTGTGTGTGTGTGTGTGTGTGTGTGTGTGTGTGTGTGTGTGTGTGTGTGTGTGTGTGTGTGTGTGTGTGTGTGTGTGTGTATTATTGTTTACATTATATGGAAACCTATCTGATGTACTCAAATAGGTCATAACATTTTTTGTTGTTTTAAAATCAGTAGATTAAGGGGAAATTCAGAAAACAGTTCTGCTAACTTTCATTTCATTTGTTGAGAAAATCAAAGTCGATGTACGATTTACTAATATATCTTCCTTCTTTTCTTTTTTTTCTGGTTTTTTTTTTTAAGTACAAGGAATATACAAAGCAAAATCACGTTGCCCTGTAACATTCCCATCGTTCTTCCATTCCCTCCCCACAGCTCCAGAGCACTTTCCAACCTCTGCCACTAAATCTGTCACGTCCTGTTGCTTGCGAAACGAAGAGTCCAGAATTATGCAAAGACATTGATTTGTTTCCGATCGATCTGAAAGTGGAGAAGAAAAAAAGAAGAAAAAGAAAAGAATAAAAGAAAACAAGAAAAAAAAGAGAGAAAAAGACATTTGGAGGGCAGATGAAGGGTGGGCAAAACAGTCAGGACTGGAGGAGAAGAAAACCCATCTTTCATGATGACAGTTGAGACAGAAATATATCCCATCACCACCTCCACCACTACCACCACCACCACCACTGTCTTCACCACTACCACCACCTCCACCACTACCGCCACCTCCACCATTGCCTCCACCACTACCACCACCTCCACCACTACCTCCACCACTACCACCACCTCCACCACCACCTCCACCACTACCTCCACCACTACCACCACCTCCACCACTGCCTCCACCACTACCACCACCTCCACCACTACCTCCACCTCCACCACTATCACCACCTCCACCACTGCCTCCACCACTACCACTACCTCCACCACTACCACCACCTCCACCACTACCACCACCTCCACCACTACCACCACCTCCACCACTACCACCACCACTACCACCACCTCCAGCACTACCTCCACCTCCGCCACTACCTCCACCACTACCACCACCACTACCACCACCTCCAGCACTACCTCCACCTCCACCACTACCACTACCTCCAACACTTTCACCACCTCCACCACTACCTCCACCACTACCACCACCTCCACCACTACCACCACCTCCGCCACTACCTCCACCACTACCACCACCACTACCACCACCTCCACCACTACCACCACCACTACCACCACCTCCACCACTACCTCCACCTCCACCGCTACCACCACCTCCACCACTACCACCACCACTACCACCACCTCCACCACTACCACCACCTCCGCCACTACCTCCACCACTACCACCACCACTACCACCACCTCCAGCACTACCTCCACCTCCACCACTACCACTACCCCACCACTTTCACCACCTCCACCACTACCTCCACCACTACCACCACCTCCACAACCACCACCCACAGTTGTTTTTTTGGGGGGTCTGTGTCCCTATCTGACTGTTTGACTACAGGGTTGGAATTGTGTGTCAGTGTGTGTGTGTGTGTGTGTGTCTGTCTGTCTGCGTTCCGAAGTGTGTTAAAACATAAGTGCAAGACATGGAGGAAGTGTGTGTGTGTGTGTGTGTGTGTGTGTGTGTGTGTGTGTGTGTGTGTGTGTGTGTGTGTGTGTGTGTGTGTGTGTGTGTGTGTGTGTGTGTGTGTGTGTGTGTGTGTGTGTGTGTGTGTGTGTATGAAATAGTTGTGGTGGCTGTGGTGGTAAGTACCTGTATATATTTACAAAAAAAAAAAAAAAAAAAAAAAAATCAAACTTCACCTCTCTCCTCCATCACCGCACCACACCGCCTCACCCCACCCATAAACTTTTTTTCAATCCACACACACACACACACACACACACACACACACACACACACACACACACACAAAAGCGAAAAGAAAAGAAAAGAAAAAGTCTGATGATGTAAACTAACTGATTAGTTTCTGGTCGACCTGCACGTGGCAAAAGGAACGCAGCTGGAAGATAGTGAAGGGGTGGTGCAAATGTTCAGGAAAAGGGGAGATGATTCGATCTATCATCCTGATGTTGGAGGTAGAAGCAGCACATGCACACCCGCCCCCCGTGTCCCCCAGAGCCCCCCCCCCCCGCCCCCCCCCCCCCCCGGTCCCCGACCCCCAGTGCCTGCGTCTCCGTGTTTCGTTGGCACTGGATCTTTTGTGAAAGTTTCGTGTTTTTTTGTGTTTTATTTTATAGCTTAGGTGAATTTCTACAATTGTGTACAGTTGGAAGGTTGAGGCGTAGGGTGAAGTTGTATGCGGTAGTGTGTGTGTGTGTGTGTGTGTGTGTGTGTGTGTGTGTGTGTGTGTGTGTGTGTGTGTGTGTGTGTGTGTGTGTGTGTGTGTGTGTGTGTGTGTGTGTGTGTGTGTGTGTGTGTGTGTGTGTGTGTGTGTGTGTGTGTGTGTGTGTGTGTGCGTGCGTGTGTCTATCTCTCTGTCTGTCTAACTGTCTGTATCTGTATCTGGAAGTGTGTGTACGTACACGTATGTGTGCACACACCCATACCATCTTTTTCTCTAACTTGGCCCCAATGCTACCCACTTCATCCGACATCCTTCGTCTTCAGTCCCCTCCCCCCTACACACACGCGCGCACACACACACACACACACACACACACACACACACACACACACACACACGCATTATAAATCCCACGATATGAAAAAAAATATTACATTTGGAGGAGGGGGTGGGGGTAGGGGTGGGGGGTGGGGGCTGGGGGGGCGAGGACAGAACGGGGGCAATCCAATGAAACGTACATCAACTGCAGAAGAAAAGAAGAAGAAGAAGAAGAAGAAGAAGAAGAAGAAGAAGAAGAAGAAGAAGAAGAAGAAGAAGAAGAAGAAAGATTATAAAAAAAAAAAAAGCAGAAGAGAAAATGCTGGCGAAATGCTTCCATCTCAGCTGTCACAATGATGGATCATCTCTCTCTCTCTTTCCTTTCCTTCTCGTTGCCGTTTTGCAGCCCTCCCTCCCTCCCTCCCTCCCTTCCTTCCTCCCACCCCCCCTTTCCCATCCCACCAACACCCCCACCCCTCTCTTCCACCCACCCCTCCTCCTCCTCCACTTTTCTTCTTGCTGCTCCTCCACTGCCCCAGAGTCCTCCAGTGCCAGTTACAGATCGATTAGGAACAGATCGATGACTTTGCGTAATCATTGTGTCTTTCTTTTTCTTTTTTTCTTTTTTTCCCCCCCTTTTTGTTGTTGTTGTAGATCATGTCTGATTTGCGACGGCAGACGATTCAGAGAGGTGACAGGGTTAAGGGAGGGAGAGGAGAGGGAGGGGGAGGGGTGGTGGTGGTAGTGAGAGGATGGGGTCGGTGGTGGTGGTGGTGGTGGTAGTGGTGAGAGGATTGGATCGGGGAAAAGTGCCAATGTTTTTTTTTTTTATCTATTAACATTTAAAAAAATTATTTCTTATTAGCTGACAGCTAGGAAATACGGTCTTGTGTTGGCATTAACTCACCCAGTACGGCCAGTTCTCTCTTCTCCTCTACACAGACCCTTCGGATGTCCAGTGGGTGTGTCTCAATGACCCAACCTTTAGCTTCCGTCGTCAGAATTGTGGTATTCTTTGTCAACATTCACCTCTTCAGTATAAGAGCCTTCCGCTTGCAATATTTTGATGATGGTAATTGGGGTGAAACGCTGTTAACGTCGTCTCTTTCGCCGTTCGTATGGAGAGAGTTAAACTTTCCTTTTTGTTGCTGTTGTTATTTGTGTCTTTCATCTACACAAAGTACCTAATTAGTAACAAATAGAAGATCGATGAAATAATGGTGATGATGATAACAACAACAATGTTGATAACAACAACAATGATTATAATGATAACAATGACAATAAAACAACAACAACAACAACAACAATAATGATAAAAAAAAGAGAGGCAAAGCCTTCAAGACGCACTTGTGCTTCGCGCTTTATCCAGTAAAGGAATCATGAGGAGATTTAAAAAATCGTTGAAAAGTGTTCTGTATTAAATATGATATATAAGATAAGCCTGGAAAAAAAAAAAAAAAAAGAAAAAAAAGGCATGCGAGCAGGATCGAATTCGAAGCAAGCAGACTAATCCCCACTGCTGCGGAGCAGCTGACATAAATCGACTAAATTTGATACTTAAAACAATATTGACGTTTTCTTCTTCGTGCGACAAATAGATGAGATTGTAGTGGACGTAATAACGCCGTTCAAAGTATGTTTTGTGTGTGTGTGTGTGTGTGTGTGTGTGTGTGTGTGTGTGTGTGTGTGTGTGTGTGTGTGTGTGTGTGTGTGTGTGTGTGTGTGTGTGTCTGTGTCTGTGTCTGTGTGTCTGTGTGTTATCATATCTCGATTATTCTTTTTATTTCGGCAGTAAAGGAGACGTTGCCATCACTTCAAGTACATCGCAACACATGGTAGATCTCTAGATCTGCATTGACGAACCAGTCTTCAACGGACTGAAAGAAACGACCGATTCAATTTTTCTTTTATGTTCATTCCAGTTAATTCAGTGTCCACTTTAGAATATTTATATGCAGTAAACAAGTGGATGGTGTAGCTAGTATCACTGTGTGGGTTCTGTTCAGAATTTGTATTTCTTTCCTTTTAATTATGTAAAAAACAACAACAACAACAACAAGAAGGTCGTCGTCTTCGAACACAACCTACCTTCAAGTAGACCTAACTCAGTGGGAAGCTGGATTTTAGAATTTTCGGATTTCAGAACTAATTCTCCACGAAATAAACCGTTAATGATTCGGAAATACGGCTTAATTCGGGAGACTTACAACCTGTTATTGGTATGACTTGAAGATTCTTTTTCATACTATGTTTAAGCCAAATTTGGTATTGCAAGACAAAGTATTTCCAGAGAAAATGGCAATGTTAAAGTTTACCACGGACACACACACACAAACACACACACACACACACACACACACACACACACACACACACACACACACACACACACACACACACACACACACACACACACAACCGAACACCGGGTTAAAACATGGACTCACTTTGTATACATAAGTGAATAAAAAAAAAAAAAGATGATGATGATGATGATAACAACAAGATAACAAATCAGCCGATCGATACACAAAATACATAACTGAATGTGAAGACTCCTTTGCCTGTCTCTCGTATAAACCCCTGCAACACCCTCATCCCCTCCACCACCCACCCCCAACACCCACTTTGATTCCAGATTTCTTTCCGATACCCCATTATCTTCAATCGTTTCACTCCCGTCCAATACAGTTTCAGCTTCAATTTCTCATGGAGGCGTCACTGTGTTCGGACAAATCCATATACCTTACACCACATCTGCTTGGAAGATGCCTGACCGGCAGTATATCTCAACACGCTTAGTCAGGCCTCGAGTGCATGCATATATATATATTTGTGTACCTATTAGAGTAGATTTCTTCAACAGAATTTTGCCAGAGGAGAAAACACTCTCGTTGCCATGGGTTCTTTTTCAGTGCGACAAGTGCGTGCTGCACACGGGACCTCGGTTTATCGTCACATCCGAATAACTGGGCACCCAGTTTGATTTTCCAGTCAAACTTGGGAGAAAAAAGCGAGAGCGGGATACGAACGGGTTCTCTCTCTCTGTTTTGGCAGATGACCGTCTTAGCCATTCGGCCATGCCCAACACACACACACACACACACACACACACACACACACACACACACACACACACACACACACACACACACACACTCACACACACACTCTCTCTCTCTCATACACACGCAACAAAACAACAACAACAACAACAAATAAATAAAAACAAACAAACAAACAAACAAACAAACAACAACAACAACAACAACACAAACACTTTTGCAACAGAACGGTACGGGTGCTATCGCAATATCCGTGGCTGACCATTCTACATCTGTATGAGAAATTCAATGCAGCTGACATGCCATTCTGCAAACAAAACAAAACAAACAGGCTGGCTGAAAAAATGTCTTCATATTGGAGAATCATGTGAGTACTGCCACTTAGTTGATCTCTATCACTCAAAGTTAAAAAAACAAACAAACAAAAAACAACAACAACAAAACAAACAAACAAAAAAAACCCCAAAACAACAACAACAAAACAAACAAACAAAAAAAACCCCAAAACAACAACAACAACAAAAAACCAACAAAAAACAAAACAACAACAACAACAACAACCGCAAACACCGACTGCTAGTTTCATAGTTTTCAATCATTGGGGGACTTGAAAGCATAAAAATAAGACGTCTGATTGAAGCTTGAATGTATTACGAGAGCACGTTGGCAGAATTTTTTAGACGATTTTCTACCAATACAGTGTCCGTGAAGGTCGACATTCGAATCCCTCTCTTACCCTTTCTCCCAAGTTGCTTCTTCTTCTTCTTCCTCTCATTGTCATCGTCATTATCACAGAAGAGCAGCGATCTTTGTTATCTGCTTACACCACTTTATGACTGATGGGCTACCGATGTATTCTTAAAAATGTGTTTGGCAGTTTTAGTTGTTGTTATTATAATACTTAGTCTTTTTAAAGTGTGTTTTCGGATGAGACGATAAACCGAGGTCCCGTGTGCAGCACGCACTTGGCGCACTGAAAAAGAACCCATGGCAATGAGAGTGTTGTCCTCTGGCGAAATTACGTAAAATGAAATCCACTTTCATAGGTACACAAATATGTAAGCATGCACTCAAGGCCTGACTAAGCGCGTTGGGTTATGCTGCTGGTCAGGCATCTGCTCAACAGATGTGGTGTAGCGTGTATGGATTTGTCCGAACGCAGTGACGCCTCCTTGAGAAGTGAAAGTGAAACTTAAAGTGTGTTACAGCACATTTTGGAATTAAAATCACCATAGAAGTTACTTACATCAGTGGCCAAAGAAATCAAGATGAAAACAAAAACCAAAACCATTTGCTGAATGCTTTATTTTTTCCATGTCAAAAGAGAAGGAGTTGCAAAACAAAATCTATCGCAACATCCACGTTCACAAACGTTCATTATTGACCAGGATTCTCTGCATCGCTTAAGCGTTATTGTTTTTGTTTGTTTGTTTGTTCTTTCCTGGTCGTCAGCCTGCTCACTCCAACAATTCCTTTTCAGCCTGCCATGACGCGGAATGGCCTTGATGATGATTCCTTCTTCTTCTTCCTCAATCACTTCGTATTTTGTCCAGAATTCCACTCTGCAGGAAAAGACGATTTGCTTGAATTTTTTATGACCATGTGTTCTGATAATGAAATGTGAGCTCTTTGCCTTTGTCTTTATCTCCGTCTCTCTGTCTGTGTCCCCGTCTGTCTGTCACCCGTACACGACGGCCCCCCCCCGCCCCCCACGCCTCCCTCCCCCCCCTCTCTCTCTTTGAATCTGGGTGTGCATTAGCTCTAACTATCCATTACAAGGATATGCGTGCGCGCGCATCCTCACACGAACACAACACACACACACACATACACACACACACACACACACACACACACACACACGCACATACACACACACACACAGACACACACACATACACACACACACACACGAAGAAGAAGAAGAAGAAGAAGAAGAAGAAGAAGGAAGAAAGACAGGCAGAAAGAAATGAGTACAAACAACAGTCACAACAGCAGCAGTATAAATCAGGACAGTTCCAAAATCCAGCAATGAATATCATTAACCATTCAAGTCTACGTCCTTCTTCTTCTTCTTCTGCGTTCACTCGTATGCACATGAGTGGGCTTTTACGTGTATGACCGTTTTTACCCCGCCATGTAGGCAGCCATACTCCGTTTTCGGGGGTGTGCATGCTGGGTATGTTCTTGTTTCCATAACCCACCGAACGCTGACATGGATTACAGGATCTTTAGCGTGTATATTTGATCTTCTGCTTGCATATATACACGAAGGGGGTTCAGGCACTAGCAGGTCTGCACTGGGAGATGGTAAAAATCTCCACCCTTTACCCACCAGGCGCCGTCACCGTGATTCGAACCCGGGACCCTCAGATTGAATGTCCAACGCTTTAACCACTCGGCTATTTCGCCCGTCGAAGTCTACGTCCAAGGACATAAGTCAATCGTCTGATAGTGAAGTGTACCCCCTCTACCAGTTGAATGATTTTTCATTGCATATCTGATGAAGCACTGGCAAACTGGCAAACTTCCCCATGTCAGTTCTCAAATGATACAAATAGGAATCAATACATTCCAGTTCAGTCAGAACCCCCGAAGACATCTGAATCTTAACAGTTCACGACTGAATTTCGTTTTAAAGTGATGATATGGGAGAAATATACGGATATCAGTTCAAGTAAATTTGCATTGTATATATATATATATATATATATATATATATATATATATATATATATATATATATATATATATATATATATATATGATGGAGTCCGGGTTTGGGTTGGGTTGAAATAGAGTGGAGTATGATGTGAGTCCGGGTTTGTGTAGGGTTGAAATAGAGTGGATTATGATGTGAGTCCGGGTTTGTGCAGGGTTGAAATAGAATGGAGTATGATGGAGTCCGGGTTTGGGTAGGGTTGAAATAGAGTGGAGTATGATGGAGTCCGGGTTTGGGTAGGGTTGAAATAGAGTGGATTATAATGTGAGTCCGGGTTTGGGTAGGGTTGAAATAGAGTGGAGTATGATGGAGTCCGGGTTTGTGTTGGGTTGAAATAGAGTGGAGTATGATGGAGTCCGGGTTTGTGTTGGGTTGAAATAGAGTGGAGTATGATGGGAGTCCGGGTTTGGGTAGGGTTGAAATAGAGTGGAGTATGATGGAGTCCGGGTTTGTGTTGGGTTGAAATAGAGTGGAGTATGATGGAGTCCGGGTTTGTGTTGGGTTGAAATAGAGTGGAGTATGATGGGAGTCCGGGTTTGGAGTCCGGGTTTGTGTTGGGTTGAAATAGAGTGGAGTATGATGGAGTCCGGGTTTGGAGTCCGGGTTTGTGTTGGGTTGAAATAGAGTGGAGTATGATGGAGTCCGGGTTTGGGTAGGGTTGAAATAGAGTGGAGTATAATGGAGTACGGGTTTGGGTAGGGTTGAAATAGAGTGGAGTATGATGGAGTACGGGTTTGGGTAGGGTTGAAATAGAGTGGAGTATGATGGAGTCCGGGTTGAGGGTCCGTTTCGTATTGAACAAGGTGCGTATACCTCAGTCCCGTTTGTTGTGGATTGAAAATAATGATATATAATGTTTAGTGTTTTGTCAGGATAAACAATAATGGGAATATGAACATTTTACTGATAAATAAGCTGACGTACTGAGAACCGATTTGTACAATTGGATTGCAAAATAATGAAGTAAAGATGCAGAATTGTTGGTGTACATTTGAAATTAGAGTGTGATGTTGGAGATAGCGTTGTGAAGAAAATGGTCTGAAATAGATGATGTTGGGTAATCTGAGGATCACCCAGCATTATGTGTTGATTGAGAAAAGTGGATGTCTGATGCAGTCCTTTGGTTACGCTTCAAATAGTCAGGAGTAGAAGAGGTACCAAAGAAGTAGGTAAACAGGGTGGACAGTGGAGCCGGAAATTGGGGAGGTGGGTTAACAAGGGGAATGGTAGGATTGAGGTGTGTGAGAAGAGGGCAGTAGATGGAGCGGGGGTAGGTATGGGTGTGTAAAAGATGGCAGAAAAGGATGGGTTAGGAGAGGTAGAAATAGAGGGCAGAAAAGAGTAGGTAGAGGTAGGACTGAAAAAGGGGCAGTAAAAGAATAAGTACGAGGTAGACGGGTAGGGTAGAAAGATAAAATGAGTATAAAAAAGCGATTTGTTTGTGGTATAGGATAAACAAAAATAAGCAATGATGTATAAAGAAAAGTCGTTTATGTTGGATGATTAAATAGATAGTAAAGAATAAGAATGAGTATAAAAGGGTTTTGTTTCGTATGACATAAACTGCACTATGATAAAGAGAGAGTAAACCATTGGTATTAAAAAAAGAGTTTAGTTGCATGGATATCCGGTTATGGTAGTAAAGAAAAGAGGAATTATGATGGATGAATACCGCATTTAGTGTTGACGTATGAAAAAGCAGTTGATGTTTGATGGAGTCCGATTGGGTTGGTGTTAAATAGATGATGGAGTATGATGGAGTCCGGGTTTGGGTTGGGTTGAAATAGAGTGGAGTATGATGGAGTACGGGTTTGGGTAGGGTTGAAATAGAGTGGAGTATGATGGAGTCCGGGTTTGGGTTGGGTTGAAATAGAGTGGAGTATGATGGAGTCCGGGTTTGGGTAGGGTTGAAATAGAGTGGAGTATGATGGAGTACGGGGTTGGAGTCCGGGATTGGGTTGGGTTGAAATAGAGTGGAGTTCGGGTTTGGAGTCCGGGTTTGTGTTGGGTTCAAATAGAGTGGAGTATGATGGAGTTCGGGTTTGGAGTCCGGGTTTGGGTTGGGTTGAAATAGAGTGGAGTATGATGGAGTACGGCGTTGGAGTCCGGGATTGGGTTGGGTTGAAATAGAGTGGAGTCCGGGTTTGGGTAGGGTTGAAATAGAGTGGAGTAGGGATAGACAGGACAGGGGATAAGGGCGCAGGAATAGATTTCAAATGTTGAAGTCACTTTATCGCTGAACACACTTTGGTTATTTGCCAACGCTCGTTCCGGCCGCTACTTTAAAGCACGATAAGTAGGTGACAGTGTAACCACTTACCTCTTCCCCATCCTACCCCCCAAGGTCCTACCCGCCCCCCCCTCCACCAGTTTGTTGTGCAATATGAATATATAATTTTTTTTCAACTGGTTAAAACAATAAACTGGGAATTATGAACAATATTTTACTGAATAAATACAGGCCTTACGTATTGAGAATAGATTTGTACAACATTGGAATTGCAAAGAAATGAAGTAAAGAAACAATGCAGAATTTGAATTGGTGTACATCTTGAAATTATGGTGTTGACTGTTTGGTTAGATAGCGTTGTACGAAGAAAAAATTGGTCAGAAATTAGATGAATGTTTGGGTAATCTCTGAGGGGATCACACCCAGCAATCCTAATGCTACGTTATATGAGGAAAATGTGTTGACTGTTTTTCTGTATGTATGTCCTTTGGCACTCACGCATTCAAAAAGTTCAGGGCAGTGACGAAGAGGTGACCAAAGAAGTAGTAAACAGGGCTGGACAGTGGAGGCGCAGGAAAGCTGTGGGGAGGTGGGGTTAACGACAGGGGAAGTGGTAGGATTGGGGGGTGGGAGAAGGAGGGGCATGGTAGAATGGAGGGGAGGGTAGGTATGGGTGTGGTAGGATGGCTAGAAAAGGGATGGGAATAAGGCAGAGGTAGGACAGAAGGAAGGGGCAGAAAAAGAATAAGGTAGAGGTAGGACAGAAAGAAGGGGCAGAAAAAGAATAAGGTAGAGGTAGGACAGCGGGAAGGGGTAGTAAAAAGACTAAACCAATGACGTATTACAAAAAAAGCAGAATTTATGTTTCGCATGGACATATACTGCAATCTGATAAAAAAACAACAACCCAATAAACCAATGATGTATAAAAGAAAAGCAGAATTTATGTTTGGCATATACATTACACTGCATTCTAGTAAAAAGAATAAACCAATGACGTATAAAAGAAAAAAGCAGAATTTATGTTTCGCATGGACATACACTGCACTCTGATAAAAAAAAAGAAAAAAAAAAAAAGAAGAGAAAAAACCAATGACGTATATAAAAAAAAAGCAGAATTTATGTTTCGCATGGATATACACTGCACTCTGATAAAACAACAACAACAACAACAACAACAACAAAAACCAATGACGTATAAAAGAAAAAGCAGAATTTATGTTTGGCATGGACATTACACTGCATTCTAGTAAAAAGAATAAACCAATGACGTATAAAAGAAAAAGCAGATTTATGTTTCGCATGGACAGTACACTGCACTCTGGTATGACATACAACGTTATTATTAGATCTGCACTCTTCTCAAGAAGACAGTTATTGAATTTGCCATGAAATTTTCTTCTTCTTTCTTCTAAACAACCATTATTGCATACTTCTTTCCTTTTTTCTCTTCTTCTTTCTTCTAAACAACCATTATTGCATACTTCTTTCTTTTTTTCTTTCTTCTTCTTTCTTCTAAACAACCATTATTGCATACTTCTTTCCTTTTTTTTCTTTCTTCTAAACTAACCATTATTGCATACTTCTTTCCTTTTTTTTCTTTCTTCTAAACAACCATTATTGCATACTTCTTTCCTTTTTTCTTCTTCTTTCTTCTAAACAACCATTATTGCATACTTCTTTCCTTTTTTTTTCTTCTTCTTCTTTCTTCTAAACAACCATTATTGCATACTTCTTTCCTTTTTTTCTCTTCTTTCTTCTAAACAACCATTATTGCATACTTCTTTCCTTTTTCTTCTTCTTTCTTCTAAACAACCATTATTGCATACTTCTTTCCTTTTTTTCTTCTTCTTTCTTCTAAACAACCATTATTGCATACTTCTTTCCTTTTTTTCTTCTTCTTTCTTCTAAACAACCATTATTGCATACTTCTTTCCTTTTTCTTCTTCTTCTTTCTTCTAAACAACCATTATTGCATACTTCTTTCCTTTTTTTCTTCTTCTTTTTTCTAAACAACCATTATTGCATACTTCTTTCCTTTTTCTTCTTCTTCTTTCTTCTAAACAACCATTATTGCATACTTCTTTCTTTTTTTCTTCTTCTTCTTTCTTCTAAACAACCATTATTGCATACTTATTTCCTTTTTTTTTCTTCTTTCTTCTAAACAACCATTATTGCATACTTCTTTCCTTTTTTTCTCTACTCGAAAGGAAGCGTGTCAGTGGCTGCCAGGGACAATCAATCAATAAAGACTCAGTCTGGCGGGCCGGTTCATCACGATCAGCCCTGTAGATAGATGGCTTCAGAAGGCCAGACGACGGTTAGTGGGTCGTAATCGTTTACGGTCCACACACCCAAGCCAACGCCGTACATGTTTTTATAAAGTATGTCTCTTTTCTCTCTCTCTCTTTGTTTTGGGGGTAGATACCAGAAGGGATAGAGAAAAAAGAGATTGGTGATAAAGCAAAGAAGAATAATGGAACATACACAAACTCACAAACACACACACATGGTTTTACGAAGGCACACACATACACAAACACGCACGCACTTACGAAGACACACACAGCACTTACGAAGACACACACACACACACACACACACACACACACACACACACACACACACACACACACACACACACGTGCGCACGCATGCCAAAGAATGAATGTGGATATGTAGATATACAGTGGAAAGAAACAGATTTAGAAGAAAACTGTAGTCAAATAAAAAGGTTGTGGCAAAATTAAACTCCAAAGCTGCCTATTCGCCATCTACGTCCTTCACAAGGAAAGTATGGTAATGCATTTCACCAAAAACAATACATTATCATGTCTTTTTTTATCTGAGGGGATGGGAGTCATTGGGTGTGGGAGTTGGGGCGGGAACTGTGACGAGGGGGTCTTATAAGGCTTGCAATCTTTCGTGCCGACTACACATGAACTTTTTACACATACAAAAAGCTGTTTCGGAAGACAGAGAAATCACACCTAAGAATATGCGCGAAGATCGAGCAAAGGGGAGAGTGAATTGTTTTTAGGAGCACTGATAAGGAAAGAAGTTAAATTTTAAAAGAATATGAAACCCTAATTTCTTCCCCCAGGAAAACACATGCATGTATTTGTCATCTAATCATAAAATAACCCTGATTCTACAAAACGGAAGAAAAGATATTCTTGCACCAACCTCTACAAGAAATTAATTAAGTACACATATATAGATATATACATTTTTGGGGGTGCTTTTTCGCTTTGTTTGTTTTGCTTTTAAAAAAAATTGTTTCTGTTTCAACAATCTCTCACCCTTGTATAACCTTACAAACTTCTGTCTTGCTGGGCACATCACGGGAGACATGGTGCAAACATGATTATTAATGCGGATTTTCTCTCTCTCTCAAAACTCGAGTAGGAGGCCAACTGGTTTCTCATTTGTCATTCAAAATGATAAGAGAAAGCCGTCTGTTGTGTCGATGTGTGTCGCTGGAGATGGGGTGAAAATGATTGAACTGGCACAAAGTTACACAGCAGCAATCACTGGATCAGGCATAAACACAGAGCTAGAGGGGCAATGAGAATGCCGCCGTTATCATTAGATTTTTGTTATCGTTTCTGCTGCTGACGCCGTTATGAAATACGCCAAATACCTTGCTTATTTATTTGCTTATCCTATTGTTTATTCATCTGTTTAAATCTGGCAAGCTTTTGGCAATTTGTCATATCAGAACAGTAACTGTTATTTCATTTGATTATGACGAGATGCTTATTGTTTTGTGAAGTAATCTGATTATTGAAGGTGCTTGTTAGTTATATTTGTTGAAAGAAACTCCATGTGGAACGTGCTTTCTCTTTCACTGGACCTGTCATCTGGAACAAACTCCCTTATTCTGTCCGACACGCTCAGTCTTTGTCCTCATTCAAATCAGCTCTCAAAACTCACCTTTTCCACAGTTGGTATGATTCGTTTTCCCGCCCTGTTGTGTGTCTGTCTGCGATTGTTGGTGGGTGAAGAGAGGAATGGGGCTGTATCGGTATGAATGCCTGGTGTGTGTGTTGTGTTGTGTTGTGTTGTGTTGTGTGTGTGTGTGTGTGTGTGTGTGTGTGTGTGTGTGTGTGTGTGTGTGTGTGTGTGTGTGTGTGTGTGTGTGTGTGTGTGTGTGTGTGTGTGTGTGTGTGTGTGACCTGTTTATTCTGTGGTGCGTATCGGCAAATGAATGTTATGAAGTGTATCTGCATCATTGTATGTATGTGTAATTGTATTTGTAAACGCTTTGGGCTCTCCAGAGATAGGGCGTCCAAGTATTCATTGTTAATATTATCATTCTTCTTCTTCTTCTTCTTCCTCTTATTTTTATTATGTATTCCACTTGAGATCTTCAAAAAAGGATTTTATGTTTATATAATCATAATTGTCATATGACTCGAACTCCTTTACCTTATATAATGTGTGTCCAAATGCAGCTCAAATTTGCATTCAAAGCAGCTAAACAAATGACATTTATTTTGTTTGTTCGACAGATTTCTTGGTGAAAAAACAAAAAAAAAACAAAAACAAATAAAGAAAACACCTGGATCATTACCGCTTTCTCATTAACTACCAGGTTTGTTGAAGTACTCCACTTGAGATTTTCAAAGAAAGATTTGGTGTTTATACTACTATAATTATCATATGACTCAAAACTCCTTTATCTCATATAATACATGCTCATATGCAGATCAAATTTGCATTCAAAGCAGCTAAACAATTGACAGTTATTTTGCTTGTACAGCAGATTTCTTAATTAAAAAACAACAAGAAAGAAAGAAAGAAACAACAACACCCAGCTCATTACCGCTTTCTCATTATCTATCAGGTACAAACCGTCAACATTCATTCCACGCCACATTCTTCACCAACAAATCATTTAATTAACACCATCCCCGGGCAGACTAGTTCCAAAAGCAACAATTGATGAATAATATCCACCGTCTTAAGCATGAACGCACACACACACACACAAGCACGCGTAAGCACGCACGTACACACACACACACACACACACACACACACACACACACACACACACACACACACCGACTAATAACACTTCTAGTGAGTAGACGTTAAACTGAAGATCTCTCTCGCTCTTTCTCTTCTCTTTCTCACACACAAACACACACACACACACACACACACACACACACACACACACACACACACACACACACAAAGAAGGAAAGAAAGAAAGAAGGAAAGAAAGAAGGAAGGTGACGGCGTTGCAGGACGCTCACTCAAGAATACTGCTCTCCCCCTGGCTCCACACATTCCTGGTGAGACGTGTCTCTGTGCCTGTAGATACAGAGCGATCAATAAAGGCTTCTTCTCACTGGCTAGCTTGCTGGCCATGACGGGGGACCTGTCCTGTGGATATATACATATCTGGGCTCGGGAGGTTTGGGGATGTGTGTGTGTGTGTGTGTGTGTGTGTGTGTGTGTGTGTGTGTGTGTGTGTAGGGCGGAGGTTGGGGGAGGGGGGGTCGGGATGGTGGGGGGGGGGGTGGGGGTGGGGGGCTGTGGGGGTTGGGGTAGCGAGGGGTTTTAGGGGCGTTGGTTGATGTTAACACTGCGGGGCACAGACTCCAGACAATACTTTTACTAATTATTATTATTATTTTAAAAAAAAAACAACAAACAAAACAAAACATTCTCATGGGTTACTTTTGTTTTCTTTAAAAAAAAAATTCAGTGCATCATATACAATCAGATATCCACATTGCAGACACCATACATGAGATGAGCGCCTGCACCCCCCCCCCTTCCCCCACACATACGCGCGCGCGCACGCGCGCACGCACACACACACACACACACACACACACATACGCGCACAAACACACAGGGACTCACATACACACACGGACACACAGGTTCCTGGACACAAACAAACGCACACACACACACACACACACACACACACACACACACACACACACACACACACACACACACACACACACACACGCACACATTCTCTGATCCAGCCATAATCGATGTCAGAATGGAACCCTTGTCTCTCTGATTGTAAATGAAATGCGCTAACCACTCGGCTTTTGCACATACCGTCATTAAATGTGTGGGACGTTGTTCTCTCAGTTTTGAAGCACCTTCCTATATGTGTATGTGTTTAAAACATTCCTGTATGTTTGAGACATTCTTCTATGTGTTTGAGACATTTGCGTTTGTGTTTAGGACATTCTTGTATGTGCTTGAGGTATTCTTGTATGTAATTGAAATATGTCTGGGACATTTTCGTATGTTTGGGTCATTCTTATATGTGTTTGGGACATTCGTGAATATATCTGAGACATTCTTGTATATTTGAGAAAGTTTTTGTAAGTGTTTGAGGCATCTTCGTTTGCGTTTGAGACATTCCTGAAAGTGCTTTGGACATTTTCTGCAGTTGGTGCCAGAGATGACAAAGGGGAGGGTCCCCAAAAGGTTGAGAGTCTGAACACCCGTTTTCCTAGTCCAGGTCTTAGAGAGAGTGTGAGCACCTGTTTCCACACTTGACAAGACAAGACAAAATCTTCATTAAACACACACACACACACACACGCGCGCGCGTGCGAGCACGCACACACACACACACACACACACACACACACACACACACACACACACACACACACACAACACGCACGCACGCACGCACGCACACGGCCTAGAGAGAATCTGAATACCAATTTTCGTCGTCGATGACTTGGAGTCTGAGTACCCATTTCTAATTGATAATCTACAGAGTGTCTGAGCACCCATTTCTCTAAATGATGACCTACGGAGAGACTGAACACCTATTTCCCTAATCGATGACCTACAGAGTGTCTGAGCATTTATTTCCCTACCAGATGACATAGACATTTCCCTAATCGATGACCTACCTGATGACAGACCAATTTCCCTAATCTATGACCTACAGAGCGTATGAACATTTATTTTCCTACCTGATGACATAGCCATTTCCCTAATCGATGACCTACAGAGCGTATGAACATTTATTTTCCTACCTGATGACATAGCCATTTCCCTAATCGATGACCTACAGAGCGTATGAGCATTTATTTTCCTACCTGATGACATAGCCATTTCCCTAATCGATGACCTACAGAGCGTATGAGCATTTATTTTCCTACCTGATGACATAGCCATTTCCCTAATCGATGACCTACAGAGCGTCTGAGCATTTATTTTCCTACCTGATGACATAGCCATTTCCCTAATCGATGGCCTACAGAGCGTATGAGCATTTATTTTCCTACCTGATGACATAGCCATTTCCCTAATCGATGACCTACAGAGCGTCTGAGCATTTATTTTCCTACCTGATGACATAGCCATTTCCCTAATCGATGACCTACAGAGCGTCTGAGCATTTATTTTCCTACCTGATGACACAGCCATTTCCCTAATCGACGACATACAGAGCGTATGAGGATCCATTTCCCTAATCGATGACTCAAAGAGCAACTGAGCACCTGTTTCCGTAATCGATCACCCACAGAGACAGAGTACCCATTTCCTTAACTATTGGCCTACAGTCTGAGCAGCGGTGTCCCTAATCGATGACCTGCTGAGCGTCTGCGCGACTATTTACTTAAATGATGACCCACAGAGAGCTAGAGTCTGAGCAACCATGTCCTCAACTGATCACCAACAGAGCGCCTGGGCATCCATTTCCCTAATCAATGAGAGAGTCTGAGCATCCGTTTCTGGAGTCGATGCTGTACAGATAGTCTGAGCACCCACATTAGCCTTTTAAGTGCTGTTTCGCCCATCTTTCATTAAGCTTCAGTTTTACCCCTTTTCGTTTTTGCCCGCAGTACCCGCCGTTTCCATTAACAGCTCCTGTTCATTTTCAATTCTTGGGTTAAGTTAAATGTAAAGACTCTCATATAATGCAGGTGAAAATGAGAATAACACAACAATGTGTGCGCGCTCGCGCGCGCGCGCGTGTGTGTGTGTGTGTGTTTTTTATTTTAATAAATATTTTAAAAAAGATATACATCTGTATACATTGTTGTGCAATAACTAATTGTCCTAATGCGCGCGCATGTGTGTGATTTGTTTTTGTCTATCGTCAGCTACTGTGTGTTCTTGTTTGACTAGTTTTAATGTCTTTTATATTACTCATGTTCATTTTATGTTAGTGTTTACAACGAGCCTGCGATTGCACGCATTAATTTCCATGTGGATCAGTAAAGTGGTTTTGAATTGAATTGAATTGAATTGAATTGTGTGTGTGTGTGTGTGTGTGTGTGTGTGTGTGTGTGTGTGTGTGTGTGTGTGTGTGTGTGTGTGTGTGTGTGTGTGTGTGTGCATGGATAATGTTACTCTTTTTTTTCTGTCATTGCTTTGCACCCACCAAGCATTCTCTCCACCCATACATTTCAACACCCCCTACCGGTTTCCACACACACACACACACACACACACACACACACACACGCAAATCTGTGCTGAATAAGAATTAAGGAGTTATTTCAAATGAGCGTACAGCGTAGACTTGAGGTGTATGGGCCGAACACGATAACGACCCACTACCCGTCGTCTGGCCTCCTAAAGCCATCTATCTACAGGGCTGATCGTGATGAACCGGCCCGCCAGACTGAGTCTTTATTGGTTGATTGATTGCCCCTGGCCGCCACTGACACGCTTCGCATCGAGACGAGGCCTCTGAAAGTTAAGACAGACTACATCCTTTCGCCAAAGGTCTATATTGTTTAATCTTCATGTGAAAGTGATCAATTTTTTTTGCTGCCTCTGACGCGTTCAGTTTTATTGTTCAGGGAAATTTACATGGAAGCAATCGTGAATATTCCGCATAGGTTTTGTTGTTGGTACATGCATGAATAGATTTGGTTTGCTTGCTTGTTTTTTTAATTTTTTTTTTTTTTTTTACAGATATCTATTACTGAAAGTGATGAAACAGGTGCTGTCAAGATGCAATCAGAATGGGTATTGGTGGTATTCACTTTTTAGTTATATTCTGGCAGAAGCAATGAGATAAAGAGAAGGAATAATTACGTTTGCTTTGGATTAAATCAAACACCACACTCCATTGTTGATGACCTGTTTATGCCCAAGCACCCGTTTCCCTAGTTGATGACTTGGAGAAATTCTGAACACCATGAAATTTCGTATCTTGATACCTAATAACAAACAGTTACTTCTGGCGAAAAATCTGAAAATACTGATGGCATTGGGTTAATCACTTTTCTTCGCTCGCTTCAACGCAGTATCTGATTAAACAACAACAACAACAAACAAAAACAAAACAAACAAACAAACAAACAAACAAAAAAACCCACCAAACAAACAAACAAACAAAAAACCGGTTGCAAGGGAGAACATTAAGATGCACACAGTGTTCTCAGAAAGTGAAGCTCTTGAGCATTTTGAATGAAATGCATCATGTGTGTGGTGTTCGTCAGAACCTGTCACTTGCCCTCTCTCCACCCTCACCATCCAAACCCCATGCATCTACAGATGGCCAGCGGAACAGAGCCCTACTTTACGAAGCCCACGAATGTATAAGTAAAAAGCACGTCGTATATACGTGCTGCACGTGTTGTGTGTATAAGTGATAACGCCACTCTGTCCGTCCACCCAAAATACCCCCCCCCCTCCCCAAAGCCCGTCTGTCTACAGCACCAGTTGTGGTCAGCAGCAGCAGCAGCCAGCCAGTCAGATGAAGCCTTTATTGATCGCTACAAGGCACATCGCTTCTCATCAGAAAGACGTCCCAGGGAAGTATTCTTGTGGCTTTCTTCAACTCCGTCAACTTCACCCCCCCCCCCCCCCCACGCCCCCAAATCACTCTGTTTCCCCCTTCACTCTCAATATAAAGGTAGTTGTAGTCTGACGTTGTTATTAGTTATTCAAGAAACGTCTGAAATTTCAAAGTAATTAAAATATGACTTGCAAATTACCATGCAGTGAACAATGACAGGCGTATTCTTGTGGCGTTCTTGATTACTGTCACCTTCTCCTTCTCCTGTTTCCCCATTGGCGTGATATGTAGCTGATTGGTTCGTTTGACGCATTTATGTCTAACACTGTGACTTCACAGTGACGGGGAATAAACACTAGTGTCTCCCACAATAATCATGAGAGGGGAATCATTCATCATTCTAGTTAATGATTGTTTCATTCGTGTTTTGAATTTTTTTCTTTTTTTCTTTCTTGCTATGATTTGTTAATTAAAGCATTCGATCTTATTGTGATCAACCATTCAGAAGCACAGTGGGGTTTTCAAGTAATGAGATCCTCATTAAACTCCGAATTTTTGCTCTCCAACTCAACATACTGACGCATGAATGGCCATCCTCTACAAATAGAAATAGATATTTTTGTTGTTGTTGTTGTTGTTGTTGTTGTCTATTTTGTCTGTTGTCTTTTATAAACCCTTATAAATATCAATATAAAAGAAAGCCTTTCCAGGTTTCGATATCTCACTCTAAAACTACGAAAAATATAAATATGAATAAAATCACATGGCGTATTAATTTATCAACTGAATTAAGAATTGATACACGCAGAGAACTATTTCAGTACCACTTCATTAGTACCAAGAAGTTGGCGTCTTTCACCAGCTATCTAAAGGACTGTTCATGTGACGAAGGTATGAAACTGCCAGTCTGATTCCGACCGCCTCTCCAAGTCAGTCGTGTACAGGCCTGTCTGGTGACCCCCCAGAAAACCGTTACTAAGTATAGCAGCGAACATTGATGCCAGGTGATGCGCAAGCGTCATCCCCACTAACAGATTTACCCCCATGGAATGACCAATGCTGTTGATGGCATTGTGTTCAGCTCCGGGATGCCACATATTATTTCCATTTCAGTGCTTTATTCATTCGTCCTCCTCATATATTATCCTGAATGCTGTACCCTTGGGACCGCTTTCTCCAAAACCATGTTGTTTGTTGCTTGGGAGCGTTCCGATGTGCCACCCCACCCCCCACCCCCCAACACACGCACACTGATTGCGCACACATTTTGCCATCGCTCGCATACACATGTGAGATACTAAGAGATCCGCCTACCCACACACACACACACACACACACACACACACACACACACACACACACACACACACACACGCACACACACGCTTACGCACACTTTTTGCCATCGTTCAAACACATAGACACACTAGCAACCCTTGTACCCTCCCCCCACTCCACACAGACACACACACACACACACACACACACACACACACACACACACACACACACACACACACACACACACACACACACACACACACACAAACGCATTCTCCACCCCTGTTTAGCCTTTGGGGAACACCGGACTGACCCTGTTTTGAAAGTATGTTTTGTCGAACTACACATTTTTGGTTCTGATTGAGGAAGTCAGCTGACACATGAATATTCATTTCATTGGAATTGTGATGAATTGCCTTCACAGACCCTCCACCTCATACTAACTGGAGGACATTGTTTCTTCAATTGTTAGATACAACTCAACAAGTATACATTCTCAAGTTAACTATTGAAGAGAACAATATCTTTGTAATAAAATGCCTTAAAAATGTGGAGGGATGTGGTGGGTGGCGAAGAGAAGAGTACAATTTTTAATCTGCATCAAAGACAAATATCTATTAGAAGATAAGATAAGATAAGATAAGATAAGATAAGAATAACTTTATTATCTCCAACTGGAGAAATTTGGTCAGGTGCATTATCACAACATAGACAAGTGAACAACATGGAGACCATAACTGTAAAAGCCAACAACAGCCCCTACAAATATTACGAAGATACAAATGTAAAAAAAAAATATCACATACATCGTTTCATACATACATCCACACACAATGCAGGTAATAACTAGTATTCTTAATGTAAAAACAGAAAGAATTAAGAAACATTATTTGAATATAATTATAAACATAGCCTACTATACTGCACATTGATTATAATAGACAGATAAGATAAGAATAAAGATGAATTGCGGAAAACCACAACCAGATAATCAGCACACACCCGCACCCTCCCCCCCCCCCACACACGCGGATAACTTGATTAAACAAGAGTAATAAACATATGTTCTCAAATAAAAGCATTTCACATATTCGCTTTTAAAAACATTGCAAATAATTATTACATCGTAATTATTAAACAAATATATTTAGAATATGAACGTTAGCATTAGACATATTCCACTGTACATTCATCCTGCATATTGCACATTATTCTTCCTACATATTGCACATTCATTATAACCAATTGTCACGTTTTAAGCTCAGTAAAACACACACACACACACACACACACACACACACACACACACACACACCACAATTAGAACAAGGTACAGCCTATCATGCACTGACTTTCACACGTCTCACATGAGAGTGCGCGCGCGCACACACACATACACACACACAGTTCTCAAGAATTTAAAAGATGGATTGAACGTGGAATAAAAGTCTTCAGAGCTCTGGATTTCAACTTAAAAGTTCTGTAGCGTCGTCCTGATGGCAACAGCTCATAATACTTTGCTAAAAATTTTCACCAAGAGCAGTCTGGATAATACCATTACTCAAGCATTTTCGAGACGAAATATGGACCAGAACATTAGCAATACTTTTTTTGGTTCTACAGCCACATTTCTTTTCACACAATGGTCACGAAGAAAAAAAAAAGTTTGGGGGTGGGGGGGGGGGGGGGTGGGGATCTCGATTTTCAGGAACCGACGAAACTGATGATGTCTGTGAACTGTGAAGAAGGGGTTTGGCTTGACGAGAGAAGCGAGAAGTCTCAGGAGCTGATAGGATGATGGAAGTAGTGGGAACGAACCAGTCCTCACAAAGCCCAGACGGGGTGAGGCGATCCTTCGCATCAGGGCCTTTCATTCGCCGGTTCTTTTGTGGGAACACTCCAGACTGGATGCACGTGCTAACCGGATCCCTTCAGCTGCAGGGTCAAAACTAATTAATCCAGAGACGGGAGACGTATCGAGGACGCGGCAGAACAGTGATTTGCTTTCAAGCAGCGTGATGTGCAAAGGCCTATAGAGCAATCAGGAAAGACAATTAGGTTTAGTTTCTCAAGGAGGTGTCACTGCGTCCGGAAGAAAAAAAAAACATATATGGCACATTATATCTGCTAGACCAGAAGCCTGACCAGCTGCATAATCAAAAGTCAGGCCTGGAGTGCATGGATATAATTATATTTGGCAAATGAAAAGAGTCTTGTAGAGAATGATTCTAAGAACTGATCCTGAAAATGGAACAAGCCGGTTAAGTGAGTTTCTGGCTTGACCACTGCATTGATTTCAATCTAAAACGGAGGACGGCATACACTTAAACATTTCTTTGATCGAGGTAAGGGTGAAAGGGGTAATCCAGTGACACTGCTTCACTCTGACTTGAGGGATTTTCTTACTTTCATCGAAAGTGTTCGTCCACGTACCTGTTAATCAAAAGCGAACACCGTGCTCAGATTTGAGTGCTTTCAAAGAAAGTTGCAGTAAGAAAAGATTCAGTCACTCCGGGTGAGATAAGTCATTCACCTAATGTTAAGAGAAAAGTTTACTCTGCGTTTTGTTTCTTGTTGGTAGTGTGCAGTCACATTTCAGCCTCCCCTCCTTTTCCAGGCACCAGGAGATACGTGTCGATGTTGTAGACTTTCCGAACTTGTGAAATGCAGTAGGAAAGCACTAGAAAGGCACTGTAAATGTCAGCACGCACGTGCGGAGAAGAGGGAAGAGGAAGTGTTGAAATGAAGTTTGTTTCTTGTTGCCCCTTCCTGGTGCTGTGGGCGGTGAGAAGGGTAGCAAGGCGGAAATTGGACATGTTTGCTGAACTGTTTCTGTCTCTGTCTGTGTCTCTGTCTCTAACTCCTTCTCTCCCTCCCTCCCCTCTCTCTCTCTCGCTCCTGCTCTCCCTCTCTCTCTCTTTTCTCTCTCTATCTGTTTCTCTCTGTCTCTGTCTCATCTATCTCTGACTCAGTCTATATCTTTCTCTCTCTCTCTCTGTCTCTCTCTGCATGCATTCGTGCATGTGTGTGTGTGTGTGTGTGTGTGTGTGTGTGTGTGTGTTTAAAAAAATCAGCTTTCAAAAATAGAAAAATCAGAAAGGAAACATGAATAGAAAATATGTTGTTGTGTTTTAAGAGTTGGACGTCTTTTTCTTAGACACGTGACATGAATTTCTGCTTCTTTTAGTCATCGTTCTGACCAGTACTGTCGCCTCGTGCAGGAGGAACCCCCCAACCCCCACACACGCACACACGTTTTACCATCGTTCATACACACACAACATAGACACACCAACACCCCTTGTACCCTCCCCGACCCCAAACACAGACACAAACAGACGTACCCCACCATGCCCTACCCACAAGGATTATTTGACTGAATATGGACCAGAACATTAGCAATACATTTTTCTAAAGCTACATTTCTTTTTACACAGTGGTCATGAAGTAAGAACAAAAGTTTTCTTTGGACATCTCGATTTTCAGGAACCGACGAAACTGATGATGTCTGCGAACTGTGAAGAAGGGGACTGGCTTGACGAGAGAAGCGAGAAGTCTCAGGAGCTGATAGGATGATGGTTGTAGTGGGAACGAACCAGTCCTCACAAAGCCCAGACGGGGTGAGGCGATCCTTCGCATCAGGGCCTTTCATTCGCCGGTTCTTTTGTGGGAACACTCCAGACTGGATGCACGTGCTAACCGGATCCCTTCAGCTGCAGGGTCAGAACTTATTAATCCAGAGACGGGAGACGTGTCGAGGACGCGGCAGAACAGTGATTTGTTTTCAAGCAGCGTGATGTGCAAAGGCCTATAGAGCAGTCAGGAAAGACAATTAGTTTTAGTTTCTCAAGGAGGTGTCACTGCGTCCAGAAGAAAAAAACAACATATATGGCACATTATATCTGCTAGACCAGAAGCCTGACCAGCTGCATAATCAAAAGTCAGGCCTGGAGTGCATGGATATAATTATATTTGGCAAATGAAAAGAGTCTTGTAGAGAATGATTCTAAGAACTGATCCTGAAAATGGAACAAGCCGGTTAAGTGAGTTTCTGGCTTGACCACTGCATTGATTTCAATCTAAAACGGAGGACGGCATACACTTAAACATTTCTTTGATCGAGGTAAGGGTGAAAGGGGTAATCCAGTGACACTGCTTCACTCTGACTTGAGGGATTCTCTTTCTTTCATCGAAAGTGTTCGTCCACGTACCTGTTAATCAAAAGCGAACACCGTGCTCAGATTTGAGTGCTTTCAAAGAAAGTTGCAGTAAGAAAAGATTCAGTCACTCCGGGTGAGATAAGTCATTCACCTAATGTTAAGAGAAAAGTTTACTCTGCGTTTTGTTTCTTGTTGGTAGTGTGCAGTCACATTTCAGACTCCCCTCCTTTTCCAGGCACCAGGAGATACGTGTCGATGTTGTAGACTTTCCGAACTTGTGGAATGTTGATAAGCAAGCACTGGAAACGAACTGTAAATGTCAGCACGCACGTGCGGAGAAGAGGGAAGAGGAAGTGTTGAAATGAAGTTTGTTTCTTGTTGCCCCTTCCTGGTGCTGTGGGCGGTGAGAAGGGTAGCAAGGCGGAAATTGGACATGTTTGCTGAACTGTTTCTGTCTCTGTCTGTGTCTCTGTCTCTAACTCCTTCTCTCCCTCCCTCCCCCCTCTCTCTCTCTCGCTCCTGCTCTCTCTCTCTCTTTTCTCTCTCTCTATATTTCTCTCTGTCTCTGTCTCATCTATCTCTGACAGTCTATATCTTTCTCTCTGTCTGTGT
>NC_134884.1:31468957-31476457 GCF_041734735.1 Babylonia areolata | reverse complement strand
AACAAAAAAACCCAAACAAACAAACAAACAAACAAAAAAACAAAAAAAAAAACAAAAAAAACAAAAAACCCTCTAGCTGAAATAAGTGACCAACTCATTCCTGCAAATACTGGACCCACTGACAGGTTAGCATGTCGCTACAAATTATCCCAAAAGTGTAAAGCTGAACAATTAATCATAGTTTCACTGATCTCAGTTAAAACACCATATCCATCATATATTTTCCCAAAACATCGTTTTCTTTTTGGTGCATTTTGGACAGGATTTACTTTATTATGACAGCCTAAAATGTACCGAACAAGAAAGGCAAAGCCTTTATGCCTCACTTGTGATATACACTTATAGGAAAAAAATGATGATAATGATAATGAAACTTATAAAAATTAGTTTGTTGAAATGTGTTCTCTATTTGCTAATTAATATAACTATATAAAGCTTTGCGTTAAAAAAAAAAAGACAGAAAAGAAAATGGTTCCACGCAGATTCAAACCAAAGATGTTCGAATCGAGAATGAATGGGTTTTTCAATTGCGCTGACATGGCTTCGACAATGACGTTTAAAAATCATTATTTGGGAATGTTATTTTAGTGGAATAAATGGACAACGGTAATCGAAGTGATAACGCTGCTTTAATCATGTTATTTTGGTAAATCTCGGGCATTTAAGAAATCCGAACTAAAGGACACGTTCCCATCGCTTCAAACACCTGCGATATGTGTCCGTTTCTAATAGATCTGCAGAGATCCATGTTCGACAAGCTCTTTACACTAAGTTAGAAACTCCGACATCGTCCATTCAATTTCTCTTTTCTGTTCATTCCAGTTACTCCAGTATCCACTTTAAAACATTCACATGCAGTAAACGAGTCGATAATTATTGAAGAATTTTTTTTCAGCTGGCGGTAAAGAAGACGTTGCCATCGCGTCAGGCTTTGCAACATGTTTTGCCAAGATCTGCACAGACCAGAGTAGACAAGGTTGACCTGAACTCCGTGATACGGTCGATTCAAATTTTCTTTAATGTTCATTCTAGTTAACTGGCTGTCCACTTTAGAATATTCATATGCAGAAAACACGTCAATAATGTAGTTAGTGTCACTGTATGTGTTCTGTCCAGAATTTGTGTTTCTCTGCTTTTAATTGCAAAGAAGAAAAACGAGGTCATGACGTCTTCTTAACACGTACATATTGCCTGCATTCGGGCAGCTGAAAATGGGTAACAGTGGTTTTGGGATCTAGATCGAGCATCAACGAAATAAACCGCTAATAATTCGGAAATACGGATAAGTTCGGGAGACGATCAATACATTATTGGTATGACTGTGAAGATTTTTGTCCTACTATGTTTAAGCGAAATTTGTATTGGCAGACAAAGTGTTTCAAGATAAAATGGCAATGTTAAAGTTTACCACGAATTTCTTGCCAGTTTAAACCTTTCCAATGACCGCTTTCGCTTTACCTTTCGACTGATCAAGGGACGGTGCCTTCTGGGAGAGATGCTCAATGGAAAGGATGTGCCCTACCGCATCTAACTCCACAGGCACTGTTACATACATGCACTAGGTCACCTAAAACCACTGGCATGTAAACAAATGTATACATTAAAAGGGAAGATAGGGTAGGTCCACTGTTATGATACAGATGACAAATCGTTTTTTTTCTTTGGTTATGTATTAGGTCAATAGAGAAGAGGAAGAAAGAGAGGATGGACGACAGAAAAGCTTCAATATCTAACAAACAACTCACACTAGGGCAATGATAAACACAGATAGACGTAATCACTTGCCATACATGTTTAGAATGCATACATCAGAACACTAGAACATAAAAAAACCCTGGCAAATGTATACAGACATTGAATACACTTAAAATGCACGCCTGAAGACACACTGGGGCAAATGCTACGCCAGACGATAGGAAAGAAATGAAAGAAAGTGATTAGTTAAGGTGAGTGGGCGAAAGTGCTGCACGGAAGGAAAAAAATGAATCTGTTAAAGAAGAAAAAGAAAGATGTAGGAAAAAAATAGGAGGATGGAGGCCCCACAAAAAAAAGAAAAAAAAAAGAAAAGAAAAAAAGAAACGTGGGGAAAAAGAGGAGGTTGGAGGCCCCATACACAAAAAAGTTTACCACGGACACACAGACACAGACACAGACACACACACACAGACACACACACACACACACACACACACACACACACACACACACACACACACACACAAACAAATAAACAAACAACTGAACACCAGGTTATAAAACAGAATCATTTTGTTTATACAAGTGAGTAAAAAAGAAGTGGAGGAGGGGGAGCAGGGGTAGGTGGGTGGGCGGGGAGCAATGTTGTAGGAAGGCTGGTGGAGGCACAACTGCAACGGATTCGGGTGCAGAGTTGGAGGAGGCAGCAGTGAGACGTGGCTGTGGTATTGCCTTCCGAGGTAATGAAGGATGCCAAACGGTGGTCAAGCGGAAATCGGAAATGTTTCTGAATGACATCTCTCTCTCTCTCTTTCTTTCTCTCGCTCTCTCTGTGTCTGTGCTTCTCTCTCTCTCTCTCTCTCTCTCTCTCTCTCTCTCTCTCTCTCTCTCTCTCTCTCTGCCTGCCTCTCGTTTTCCTGTCTATGTCGTTCTAAATCTGTCTCTGCTTTTTTGTCACTGTATATCGTGTAAACCGTGTTTGTGTTATATATGTGTCTGTCCCCCCCCCCTCTGCCTCTGTGTGTCTGTATGTCTCTCTCTTTCTCTGCAACACGCCCCCCCCCCCCCAGTCCCCCCTCCCCCTTCTCTCTCTCCGTGATATAATGCAGGATCGAACGAATGGACAGACAGATTTGTTGCCAAGTTAGCAGTGTGCAACAGTGCAAATCTAAGAGAGTCCCAGAGGTACGACACAAGAAAAGCAACAACAACAACAAAAAAAAGTGTTTATCGCCGTCTTATATTTTGGGGTGGGGTGGCAGGTGGGGTGGGGGTGAATTTGACGGAAGAGCAAAGAGAGGATACTCTTCGGCTTTTCTTATAATCACAGGGAGAGGCAAACAAATCAAATTAGACAGCGTGGAGTGAAAAATCGATGTTCTGATTACTAGACAAATTAGAGGGAGCAAGAAGATTGATGGAGCAAAAGGCCCGACATGGACAGAGGGATTTGGAAACACGGACATTCGCAGCAGGTGCGTGGTGACTGCATTTGTCAGAACAGATCCGTTTTGCTGCACGCGATATGAAGTCGCTATATTTGATTTTTGCTTTCATATTTCTGTTTGGTTTAACATGGCTTTGTGTGTGTATGTGTGTGTGTGTGTGTGTGTGTGTGTGTGTGTGTGTGTGTGTGTGTGTGTGTGTGTGTGTGTGTGTGTGTGTTATACAATTTTGAAGTTTTACTTGTTCAGTCTTTGCCATGTTGTTGGCACGGGCGTAAAAACTGTGTGGTGTGAGTGACGACTAGCCTATGGGTGCACATTTTATTTCCTGACAGATCTCTAGGATTGCAATTGCATTGCACTGCGTTGTGTCGTGTTGTGTTGTGTTGTGTTGCGTTGTGTTGTGTTGCGTTGTCTTGCTTTGCGCTGCGTTGCATTGTGTTGCGTTGCGTTGTGTTACGTTGTGTTGTGTTGTGCTGTGTTGCGTTGTGTTGCGTTGCGTTGCGTTGTGTTGAGTTGTACTGCGATGCGATGCGTTGTGTTGCGTCGTGTTGCAGGGTAATGTGTGTGGTGTGTGTGTGTGTGTGTGTTGGAGCTCATGTACGTTTATATTTGACTGTGCTTTCATATCTCTGAAACTGCATGTTCGGTGCATATCTGTTATGCATGTGTGGGTGCATATGTGAATGTGTGTCTTCATTTACATCTATCTGCTTACTTATCATCATTGTTATCTTCTTTTTTTTCTTTTTTTTTTTTACATTATAGTTATTATTTATTTCTTTCTTTGTGTAAGCTTATCTATCATTTATTCACTTTTTTTTTCCTCAAGGCCTGACTAAGCGCGTTGGGTTACGCTGCTGGTCAGGCATCTGCTTGGCAGATGTGGTGTAGCGTATATGGATTTATCCGAACGCAGTGACGCCTCCTTGAGCTACTGAAACTGAAACTGTGTTGCGTTGTGTTGAGTTGTGTTGTGTTGTACTGCATTGTGTTGTGTTGCGTTGCGATGCGTTGCGTTGCGATGCGTTGCGTTGCGTTGTGTTGTGTTGTGTTGTGTTGTGTTGTACTGCATTGTGTTGTGTTGCGTTGTGTTGTGTTGTGTTGTGTTGTACTGCATTGTGTTGTGTTGCGTTGCGATGCGTTGTGTTGCGTTGCGATGCGTTGCGATGCGTTGTACCGCGATGCGATGCGTTGTGTTGTGTTGTGTTGCGTTGTGTTGTGTTGTGCTGTGTTGTGCTGTGTTGTATTGCGATGCGTTGTGTTGTGTTGAACTGCGTTGCGTTGCATTATATGGTTTTGCATTGCATTGCATTGCATTGTGCTGCTCTGCGTTGCATTATTCTTGTATTGCATTGCATTGCATAGCATTGTATTGCATCGACATTAAATTAGAATATCCAGTCTCCTGCAGTAGGCCGTTGTTGTTTCTATAAATCAGCAATGTTAGAGGTTTTCATTAACAGTTTCAAGGAGGTTTCAAAGGGTGCGGACTGATCCATATACGCTGCACCGTATCTGCTTTAAAAAAAAGAAAAAAAAAAAAAAAAGCGGATGCCTGAACTATACATAAACCAGCGTGCTGGTCGTAAGGAGGAAAGACATCGACAAAAAAACCCCACACCTAAACACCATCAATAAATACGTAAGAGGAAGAAGAAGAAGAAGAAGCAGAGGAAAGAGGACACGATGTCATAAAGGGAACTGTTATTGTCTTCCGGGGTAATGATGGGTATCAACAACGTGGCCATGCAGAAATCAGGAATAGATGATTTCTGTCTCTTTCTGTATCGTTCTGTATCTCTTAATATATGTCTGTCTCTCTCTTGTTCTCTCTCTCTCTCTCTCTCTCTCTCTCTCTCATCTTTAATGTCTGTATGTCTGTCTCTTTTTTTTCTTTCTCTCTCTCTCTCATCTGTTATGTCTGTCTGTCTGTCTGTCTCTCTTTTTATCTCTCATCCGTCTATCTGTATTGCTCCGTGTCTCTTAATATATGTCTGTCTGTCTGTCTCTTTCTCTCTCTCTCATCCTTTTATAACTATATATCTGTCTCTCTCTGTATCCCCCCCCGCCCCCTGTTTCCCTCTATGTCCGCTTCTCTCTCTCTTTCTCTCTCTCCCCCTTTTTCTCCCCCTTCCCCCTCTCTCTCCATCTATTTCTCTCTGAATCATATCTCTCTCCCAATCTCTCTCATTCTTTTATGACTCTGCATCTATCTCTGTTTTGATCTTCTTTTCCTTGTATCTCTTAAAGTCCATTTGTCTGTCTATCTGTCTATCTGTCTGCCTGTCTGTTTGCCTCTTTCTCTCCATCTCTCTCATCCTTTCTGTAACTCTGTATCTTTATCTCTCTTTCCTCTGTCTCTCCCTCGTCTGTCTCTCTGTCCGTCGGTCCGTCTGTCCCCCCCTCTCTCTCTGTCTGTTTCTGATTCTGTCTCTGTTTCTGTCTGTTTGTCTGTCTGTTCTTTCTCTCTCTGTGCTTTTGATTACATCTTTCTTATAATTCCACTCTGTCAAATGGATTTAGATGAGCATTCAAAGTACACGTATGAATTCAAATCAGCTCAAATTAAAAAACGCGAACGTGACGTTGTTCAAATTTGGATGAAAGTAGCGACGAAATTGAATCTGAATTGTACACACCCGAGAGAGAGAGAGAGAGAGAGAGAGAGAGAGAGAGAGAGAGAGAGAGAGAGAGAGAGAAACGCAGAGAAAATTAGATACAGACAGACATAGAAAGAGAGGGCAACACACAGCAAAACAGCAACAGAGACTGACCAGACGCAAGTGTATTTTCCATCTAAAACAAAACTGCAACTGTCACCTTTACAGAAACAAGAACTGTGACAGCTTCAAACTAAACCAAACCAAACAACAACAACAACAGCAACAAAAAGAAAAAAAAGAAAAGAAAAAAAGGAAACCGGAACTCTGACTGCTTCAAACTAAAATGGAAACCGGAAACGTGACTGTTTCAAACTAAAACGAAATGCTTTTAAACTCATCTGGAAGCCAGAGACGTGATTGCTTCAAACTAAAATGAAAAACCGAACTGGGACCACTTTAAACTATAACGAAAATTGGAAATGTTAATGCTTCAAACTAAAATGGAAATAAAAACTGTGACTGTTTTCAATCAAACTAAAAATGGAAAGCGGAAATATGAATGCATGGAAGCTGAATGGAAACCGGAACTAAGAATGTTTGAAACCAGAATGAAAACTGGAACTGTATCTGCTTCAAACGATAAAAACAAACAAACAAAAACAAGACAAAAAACAAAAACAAAAAACAACAACAACAACAACAAAAAAAACCCAACAAAAAACCCACATAAACAAACAAACAAACAAACATACATACAAACAAACAAACAAACAAAAAAAACAACAACAAAAAACAAACAAACAAACACACACACAACAACAACAACAACAACAACAAAAAACAAACCCACAACCCCTCCCCAAAAAATACAACAAAAACAAAACAAAAACAAACAAACAAACTGGAACCCAACAAAAACGAAACTATGCTTTAAACTGTGTATATGAAAACCGGAACCGTTAATGTTTCAAATGAAAATGGAAATCAGGACTGTGAATTTTTTTAAAAATATTTTTTTAATTTATAAGTAAAATGGAAACCAGAATTGAGAATGCAATGAAGGTGAATGAAAAGCAGAACTGTATTTTTTTAAAGTACAATGGAAATCAGAACTGTGACCAAACCAAATGGGAAACCAGAACTTCGAATGAACTGAACTTGAGTGAAAATAGGAAAATTAATGTGACTAGATTAACCGTTTGAATGCTGAATAGTGGTGGAGTTTGATCAATGTGTATTGTGAGGATGATTCACTTATTTCCGTGTACTTTTAAGTGGCGAAACTGATATTACTGAAGAAATGCAACGCAGTCCCAGGAGAAACACTGACAAACAACCTGACAATTTTTGTCAGGAGACGAAATGACAAGAATAGATACTCGTCAGCTAGCAGTCAAGGGGTTAAACTAGAATTGAAACAGCTACGGGTGTGAGGGGGTCTTAGACTGAAGAAGAAAATACAAAACCACCGTGTGTGTGTGCGTGACTTGGGGCAGCGATTTCGTCCTCGTCTAGGTAGGTCCTCGATGAATCAGCGTTGCCGCCAAACTGACTGTCGTCTGGTGTCTGGGTCCATTGTCTGGCCCATGAAAAAGGAAGATGAGATCTGGTCCGTCTTCTTTCCCTCTTCAGTTCCTCCTCCTCCTCCTCCTCGTTCTTCTTCTTCTTCTTCTTCTCCTTCTCCTCTCCCGTCTGCTTCTTCTTCTTCTTCTCCTCCTCCTCCTCCTCCTCCTCCTCCTTCTTCTTCTTCTTCT
>NC_134884.1:31461457-31463957 GCF_041734735.1 Babylonia areolata | reverse complement strand
TTCGGGTGTATGTGATGATATATCAGGGTTTTAGACTGACCTGGTGTATTTTGCAAATGTATGTGAAATTGTCATTTGCAAAACTGCATTTAGTTTAACACAAAGCATGAAGGTGATGAATGCAACTCGTATTTTTTGGCGTTTTAAATAGACAAGACAGTCTTTTGGGGTCTCTCCCTCATTTCCACCGATACACTCATGAACATGCGCAATCCAACGTATGCGATAAGACCAAATCTTTTATACACGTACAGATAGAGAAACGCTCTTCATAACTGCTCTCAGAATTGGAGCAAAGTTACCCCTGACAAAATATCTTCACTCGCATCTCGAGTGTGGAATCTTATAACAGACTGCACTGAAAACAAGAAAAAGCGACAGAACAATACACACAATAACAGAGGTAAACGAGTAAGCAAACGAACTTAAAAGAAAATGGTTATGACTCAAAACACATGTTAAATTTTCCCTTGATAAAGTTAAACAAAATTCCCAGGCGGGAGGGTGGGTGAGGGACGGAGGGGGGGGGGGGGGGGGGGGGGGGGGGGGGGGGGGGGGGGTTGTATAGAAGTACTGGATGAATGGATGAGGGTCTTTTTACTCTAATCAGCTTCTGAAGGTGGTGATGTTCGAGGACACTCTGTATCAGTGATGGTCTAGACTTCGATCAACATCTCGTGGAAAGGCCACTATAATCGTATTCTTTATGTTCCGTCTGTCGAAACAAAATCCTTCGGTCAACGCATTCTTTATTTCCAAGGTCCTACCATTTCGCTACTTATTTAGATGTTTTCATTTTTCAGATTGCATTTATTTCTGTTGGTGAAATAGTAATTATTCTGACTGAGTGTTGACTTATATTGTAAGGAGTGTTCATTAGTTCCGGACGAACAATCTTACTGTTCCTACGTTCTGATCACAGTCACTAGCAACCCAGACATTATTTTAACACAACGGATCTCTGTGCAAATGGAATATGATGCTGTTGCCGTCTCTGGTAGACCATTCGGAATTCACATGTCTTGAAAAGAGAAGCAAAACGCAACATTTTGATCTGAAATTCACAACTAGGGACATTGGTGATTTTTTTTTGTTTTTTTTTGTTTTGGCTGCCCCATCATCTGCACCGTTTCAGTGGCATTACTCCCACGCCGCTCATTTAGATTCCCCCATACACGGCCACACCCAGGTTCGTCCGTCGCAGTTCCAGCGTCGGCAGTCCACAGGGAACCATCGATGTTAGGTCGCCAGGTGGCCACACACCAGAGGGGACCCTGCACTACTGCTGAGTCACTTCGGTGGTGTTCAGTGGTGCCTGTTCTGTTTTTAACGTACTTAGGACACCACCTACTAAGCCCCCTACTAACGACAATAATGGCTTAGTCGCGGAGCCAGACTGAGTGAGCGTCCCTCCCAGAGTGGAGACCGCCACCACGTCCCTCAAACAACAGCCCCCCATGAATCTACCGACATTGACAGGACTCACAAAACGCAACATTTTGATTTGAAATTCACAACTAGGGACATTTTGGTAGTTTGTTTTTGGCTTCATTCATGTGCATCTTTATTTTTAGAATCTTTATGCGGACAATGCGGGGGTTGGGAGTGAGTGGGTTAATATTCTTCTGAAGTCTGTCTTCTAAAACAGGCATCATTCGTTGTACGATATGGAAAAGTGGCTTTGGTATGTCTACTTTTGAAAATGGGTACCGGCTTCGTACAGACGTGCTATTCGTTTGTTGAACGACGGTACTTTAGATGGGCGTTTAGAAGTTTTACAGTCGAAAAACATTGTTTACATAACTCGAAAAATCGAGTAAAAGACAAAGCAGTTATCATTATGGAAAGCCTCCACAATAAAGATTACAATTCGTTGTGGAGTCTATTTTCTGCGAATTTGAAAACAAACAAACGAACGAAAATAACAAAACAATACACACACACACACACACACACACACACACACACACACACACACACACACACACACACACACACACACACACACGCACACACACACACACACACACACACACACACGCACACACACACACACACACACACACACACACACACACACACACACACACACACACACACACACACACACAGACAAACAAACAAACAACAACACCAGGAGGCAGAGTTGATGAGAGGACATTTTGGGCACCTTTCTCTCTCAAATTCACACATTGCATGCAGCGCTTCTCTTTCGACGCCAGCTCCCATCACCACGCATACCACACCCATTTCCAACAAGCAAGCAAGTTCCTCACACATTATACAGCAGCACACACTTTCATCTTCCTCTAGCTTGGTCCCAGAGCGCTAGCGTTGTTTGTATGAGAGGAATTGGAACGAAGCCAACGCTAGCTGTTAAACTAAGACCCCCCCGGTGGTAGCTATGGCTTTTCCCCCTCCCCCCTCCACCTCCTCCTCCCTCTCCTCTCCCCCTGAAGTTACTGTCTCCAGGGATAACTTATGGAGGGTGACACCACCG
>NC_134884.1:31431457-31441457 GCF_041734735.1 Babylonia areolata | reverse complement strand
CATTAAGCATGGTACATGGTACAAGCTTTGTGAATTTAGAATTGACTGAATTCAGCTGAGTGGTCTTTTTTCCTCCCCAATTATTCCTTTCTTGGACTAAGTGGGTATCACACGAGAGTCTTAAGGAGCCTCGTCTTTGTTGTTTATACTCCGGGATAATGGGAGTTGAACCAGGCAGCAGTTGACGGACATTGTCTTTCCAATCTAGGCTTTACATTACAAAGCACGTGAAAAAAAAATGATTAATAAAATAAGTTATCGAACGACTGAACAAACTGAATTCACTTCACTCTGGCTAAGAGCCAGTCAACATTTCTCTACGGCGGTCAGTTCCTTCAATCGCTTGTAAACGTTGTCCGACATCCTTTTACAGTTTCAGTTTCAGTAGCTCAAGGAGGCGTCACTGCGTTCGGACAAATCCATATACGCTACACCACATCTGCCAAGCAGATGCCTGACCAGCGGCGTAGCCCAACACGCTTAGTCAGGCCTTGAAAAAAAAGGTGAATAAATAATAAATAAGCGTACATAAATAAGTAAATAAATACATAAATAGATCAATAAATAAATAATAATTATGATATGAAAAAAGGTATGATAATAAATAACTAAATAAATAAATAAGACAACAATGATGATAAATAAGCAAATAAATGTAAAACATGAAGACACACATTCCCACATACACCCACACATGCATAAAAGATATGCGCCAAACATGCAGTTTCACAGATATGAAAGCACAGTCAAATACACATAAACGTACATGAGTCCCAACACACACACACACACACACACACACACACACACACACACACACACACTACCCTGCATTACACATTACATCCTTTTACGAAGCAGCGAAATCACAGTAGGCATAAATCACATTATAAAGCGAATTCTACACTACGGATACATGCCTGCTACAATATCCCTTGCCCAGCACTACGTGAGACCACTGCAGAAAAAAAACCCAAAAAACAAAAACAAAGACAGGGTGGTTCGCTAAAACTGTGAAAATTGATGGATAATTGACGGGCGCAATAGCCGAGTGGTTTAAAGCGTTGGACTGTCAATCTGAGGGTCCCGGGTTCGAATCACGGTGACGGCGCCTGGTGGGTAAAAGGTTGAGATTTTTACGATCTCCCAGGTCAACACATGTGCAGACCTGCTAGTGCCTGAACCCCCTTCGTGTGTATATGCAAGCAGAAGATCAAATACGCACGTTAAAGATCCTGTAATCCATGTCAGCGTTCGGTGGGTTATGGAAACAAGAACATACCCAGCATGCACCCCCCCGAAAACGGAGTATGGCTGCCTACATGGCGGGGTAAAAACGGTCATACACGTAAAAGCCCACTCGTGTGCATACGAGTGAACGCAGAAGAAGAAGAAGAAGAAGATGGATAAATGTTAATTTGATCGGTCAAGCAAAGCTTCATTTTCATGCTTCCGGACTCCGTAAACAGTTCAGTTTAGAATGCCAACTGTACCAAGCAAGAATGAACGAAATTAGAATAGTGTGTTGCTACAAGATTTCTCGTATCTGGCACACAGGGGAAGGAATCATGATAAGAGTTAACTCGCACCTGGAGAAGAATGAGTTAACTTACACAAACAGCCAGAGCGTCAAATCCCAGCTTGATCGTCCAGTGATGTGTGCGATTGTTTTTTTTCCTTCAGTAAGCAGACAGACAGAGAAATGTGCAGGCAGAGCGAAATCGACACACTCTTCCTTTACAAAGGGATAATAAACTGGACATGTAATGATCTAGTCTAGTTCCCCATAACCAGACCACGCCTGCCAACCATTACCAAACCACGATCAAAGCTGACACATTTCTTTCTGTCGGGAAACCTTTAAACGACACTCTAGACTGTGACAGCACAAACAGAAGGACAAATATTATGTTCTAGGAGACACAAGTTACACATGCAGCAAAAATAAAGACTTAAAAGAAATTATTCCATTGGTAGCATTAGTTCGTGGTACCGTGAATGACATATTCCAAAAATCTGGGCTGACAGACAAAAACGAGGCAGTGATGGCATCAAATGAATATTAAAGGCATATGAACCACACACACACACACACAAACACACACACACACTTTCTCTCTCTCCTTCTCTCTTTTGATTGATTGATATGGATACTTATATAGCGCCTATCCTCGGTCGGAGACCAAGCTCTAAGCGCTTTACAAACACGGAGACATTTACACAACAGCCTGCCTACCTGGGTAGAGCCGACTGACGGCTGCCACTGGGCGCTCATCATTCGTTTACTGTGTTATTCAATCAGATTTCAGACACACACACATACACACCCAGACAGACATGTAACAGTTTACGTGTTTGACCGTTTTGTTTATTTGCCTCGCCATTTAGGCAGCCATACTCCGTTTTCGGGGGTGTGCATGCTGGGTATGTTCTTGTTTCCATAACCCACCGAACGCTAACATGGATTATAGGATCTTTAATGTGCGTATTTGACCTTCCGCGTGTGTATACACACGAAGGGGGTTCAGGCACTAGCAGGTCTGCACATAAGTTGACCTGGGATATCGGTAAAATCTCCACCCTTTACCCACCAGGCGCCGTTACCGAGATTCGAATCCGGGACCCTCTGATTGAAAGTCCACCTTAGTCCAACAAAGTCCTCTCTCTCTCTCATTTGCTTGTTAATTCAATGTTTACACTGCCAGACTTCAGATAAAAGTCGATTGGCGACCGATATAATTGAGTAGATGTTTCAGAATGGGATCAGAATGTTACCTCTGATGTATTTAGTGCATTGTCATAAATGATAAATATATGATAAATATACAGACAGACATGGAGAAGAAGAAACGGACAGACAGAGCAAGACTGACACACTCTTTCTTGCAGACAGATGCTGATGTCATGGGGAAATATCTAGCTCTCTAAAAATGCTGATGTCATGGGGAAATATCTAGCTCTCTAAAAATCAATAGCCATTCAAAACTACGAGAACGGGTGACAAATATATTCAATCGAAACAGATGGCTACAGACTGCACTGTAAATCACGAGCAGTTCACTCACGGAAACACCAGTAATACAGACAACGTAGACATAGATGTGTGTGTGTGTGTGTGTGTGTGTGTGTGTGTGTGTGTGTGTGTGTGTGTGTGTGTGTGTGTGTGTGTGTGTGTGTGTTTGTTTCGTTTTGTTTTGTTTTCAGTCTGGCTCTATCAGTAACAGCAAAGAGCGGTACACTAAGTGAAATAAATGTTTACAACTCTGAAATGGCAGAGGAGGCCCAGTTTGTTGCGAGTCTGGTTTAGGTTCACGCGATGTGAAAATGAAACAGAAAAACAAACAAACAAACAAAAAACCCCCAAACAAACAAAAAACAATACACGTGTGTGAAAATAAAAGTATGCCCAATAACAACAGTAATTAATTCACGAGTATTCTTTTTCTCCTTAAATGCATTAAATGTAAAACTGAACTATAGAAGAAATCCACTCAACCACACCACACCCAACCCCCCGAACCGAACAAACACGATTAGAAGAAGCAGTAAATATACAATATTTGAGCTCCAACGGTTCATACATGTGGGTATGTAAAACAATCCACATTAAAGGTGCATGTGGACAGTAGACAGACAGAGAGATAGGTGTGCATATCGAAAGTTTCAGAATCACTCTCTGAAAGAGGCGCCACTGCGTTTGGAGAAATCCGTATACCGGACACCAACATCTGCTATGCAGATGCTTGACCAGCAGCATAACCTAACACGCAGGCCGTGAGTGTACCTATCAGAGTGGAAATCGTCTCAGAAGAGTGGATACCTTCTTGAAATTGTTTGCTAGAGGACAACACTTTTGTTGCCATAATTTCCGTTTCAGTGCGCCAATTGCGTGCTACAGACATGACCTCGTTTTATCGTTTCATCCGAATGACTAGACGCTCAGTTAGATTGGGAGAAAAGGGCGAGAGCGGGATTTGAAGTTAGACCCTCACGGACTCTGTTTCAGTTTCAGTTTCAGTAGCTCAAGGAGGCGTCACTGCGTTCGGACAAAACCATATACGCTACACCACATCTGCCAAGCAGATGCCTGACCAGCAGCGTAACCCAACGCGGACTCTGTATTGGCGGATGAGCGTCCTAACCATTCTGGCACCTTCTTCCAGGTCGAAAGCAGCACACTTCCCTTAATAAAGGGATCGTCAAATGATAAATTGTCAGCTGTCTAAAATCATCAACCATACCAGACGACTATGATGGAGGATGACACATACTTTCAGTCGGAAACACGTCAGACTGCGTTGGTAGAAAGAATGACAACTATTTCTCTCTTGGAGATAGCAGTGTTACTGATGAAGACATATTTTCTTTCTATGATTCCACCATCGGCATTAGACTATTCTGACAAATGTTTTATGCTTTGCAATGGTCGGGTAATGATTGCAATTGACGAGGAGTTTGTGTCTGAGAATATATGACAGACCGCATTGTAATCAGTAACGGATGACGAATGTATTCAAGATCATGACTCTGACTCATCTTTTTTCCACAGAGTGGTCAAGACTTCGCTGGTTTCTCTTTCAGTTGAACACACACCTACGCATGTACGCACACGCTCACACGCACGCACATAGCACACACGCGAGTGCACGTACAAGCACAAACACACACACATGCAAGTACACACACACACACACGCACACACACACACACGCGCGCGCGCGCGCGCAGGCGCTCACACACACACACCAACCAATACATGCATAAGCACAACCCCACCCCCCACCCCCACACACGCACAAACGCGTGCGCACGCACTCACACATACACACACACACACACATACACACACACACACACACACACACACACACACACACACACACACACACATACACACACACACGCGCGCGCGCGCGCGCGCACAGGCACACACACACACCACTTACCTGAATCATTCGCAGTGCCACGACGAAGTTTCTCATAGCGATAATCTCGCCACGTGCCGCTCGCCGTAGACTTCACTGACATCTTTAAGAATGTAAGGTGAAGGTCACACCCAATGTTAAGGTCACTCCAAGGTCATCACCAAGGTGAAGGTCGCTCCTAAATTACTTTTGCCAGAGGAGTCTAAAACGATGACTGTTCATCTGGCGAGACATTGTCATGAATTAGTTTCATTTTTCCGTCACATCCTTGGAACGTTTTGAGGAGACTGTGGCATAGTTTATTTTCGAGCGGTTTTCCATTATTTTCTTCTTGTCTTGGTTTTTTTGCTGTAAGTGAAGGTTTCAATGATCACTCTTCTGTCTTTTGTTCCACTTTTACTGGAAGAACACACACGCTGGACACAAGCCTTTTACCATTACCACCTTTTTTGTTTTCTTCAGGAGGAAGGGGTATTGAATCACGCTGTATTGGTTCTGTGTTTGTTCGTACTTTATGCCATGACTTTTGTGTTTTGTTGCTGTCATCATATCAACAGTTTGTTTACTTTTCGTTTCTCTTTAATTTTCGGAAGTTTTCCCGAGGGAAAGACAAAACAACAGCAACAGCAACAGCAACAGCACCGCCGGCAGCAGTACTAGAACCACAACAACAGCAATAATAACAACACTCAATTCTATTGAGTGTAGCCTTGGCCGCGGGGCGATGTGTGTGTGTGTGTGTGTGTGTGTGTGTGTGTGTGGAGGGGGAGCGGTGGGGGGATGGGGATGGGGATGAGGGGGGGTAGTGGGGATGGGATGTGTGTAGGAGTTGCAGAAATGTCTCTGAATTTCGATTTATTTCATTCTAGTATATTTTGTTTTATTTTTATTATTATTCTATTTTATATTGTTATTTTATTCTATTTTATTTCATTTCATTCCATGCTATTGTTTTTGCCTCTTCATTGCTCCATGAATAAAACAAAGGACTAAGAATTGATAATAATAATAATAAAAAAAATAAAAAAAGAGACAATGGAAGGGGTTGCTAGCCTACGCTTCTCGCATCCCACGCTATGTCTCATTAATTTTTTTTACGAATAGTTCCCCTGCCACGCATTCTCTCAATTGCATGAAGGGAGGGGGGTGGGGTTGAGGGGGGCGGGGGGGGGGGGGGGGGGGGAGGGGCCTGGGGGGTGGAGGGGGGAATGTTTGAGAAAGCGTGGGATTGCTCCCCTGATTTTTTTTTAATCAAAAAAAAACATTTTTATTATAATCAGTGTCTCTGTCTCTCTTTTCTCTTTTCAGTCTATCTGAGTCTCTCTCACTCTCTCTGTCTCCTCTCTCCAGTTCTTTGTTACCACCTCACGTTCTTCTAAACCTAATCTCCCCTCTCTCATTTACTCTCTATATCTTACTCTCTCTCTCTCTCTGTATCTCTTTCTCTTTTCAGTCTGATTCTCTCTGTCTGTCTGTCTGTCTGTCTTTGTATGTCTCTCTCTGTGTCTCTGTCTGTCTGCGTCTGTGTCTGTGTTTGTCTCTGTGTCTCTGTTTGTCTCTGTCTGTCTGTCTATGTCTGTCTCTGTCTGTCTATATTTGTCTGTGTCTGTCTGTGTCTGTGTCTGTCTGTCTCTTCTCTCTCGCTCTCTCTCTCCCCTCCTCTCTCTCTCTCTCCCCGCCTCTCTCGCTCTCTCTACATACTTAAACGATGGGCGAAAGAAAGGATGCAGGCAGAGGAAGGAGAGAAGAGGAGAGGAGGGAAGTGAAGGGGAAGATGATGGCTTCCTTACGGTCCGTCAGGTCAGGTCATTGGGGAGGGAGGAGACATCGTCCTTGGTGACGTCCCTAGCTTCTCTCTCTGCTGTCAGCTGGTCACTGGCACTGTGGCTCTTTCTGAGGGCCTGTCTGTCTGTGTCTGTTTGTTGTGTATTTTTCTGTCTGTGTCTTGTCTGTGTCCATGTCTGTGTGCCTGTCTGTTTGTATCTAATCTGTGCTTCTGTCTATCTGTGCTAATGTCTATGGCTGTCTGCGTCCGTGTCTGTATGCCTGTTTGTGTCTTGTCTGTTCCTGCGTCTGTCTGTATTTCTGTTTGCGTCTGTGTCTGTCTGTGTTTCTGTCTGAATCTAGGTATCTCTGTTGGCTTTCTATCGCTGAGCTTGACAGTGACCTGATGCTTTGCTTTGTTTTATTTCTTTTTCTTCTTCTAAGGGTCTGTCTGTGTCTGTTTGTGTCTCTGTCTCTGTATGTCCGTGTCTCTGTTTGTCTGTGTCTGTGTCTATGTTTGTCTCTGTGTCTATGTTTGTCTCTGTCTGTCTATGTCTATCTATATTTGTCTGTGTCTATGTCTGTGTCTGTCTGTCTCTTTTCTCTCGTTCTGAGGGCCTGTCTGTCTGTGTCTGTTTTTTTTTCTGTCTGTGTCTTGTTTGTGTCCATGTCTGTGTGCCTGTCTGTTTGTGTCTAATCTGTGCTTCTGTCTGTCTGTGCTTATGTCTATGACTGCCTGCGTCCGTGTCTGTATGCCTGTTTGTGTCTTGTCTGTTCCTGCGTCTGTCTGTATTTCTGTTTGCGTCTGTGTCTGTCTGTCTGTGTCTCTGTCCGAATCTAGGTATCTCTGTTGGCTTTCTGTCGCTGAGCTTGACAGTGACCTGATGCTTTGCTTTATTTTTTTTTCTTCTTCTAAGGGTCTGTCTGTGTCTGTCTGTGTCTCTGTCTCTGTATGTCCGTGTCTCTGTTTGTCTGTGTCTGTGTCTATGTTTGTCTCTGTGTCTATGTTTGTCTCTGTCTGTCTATGTCTATCTATATTTGTCTGTGTCTATCTGTCTCTCTTCTCTCGTTCTGAGGGCCTGTCTGTCTGTGTTTTTTTCTGTCTGTGTCTTGTTTGTGTCCATGTCTGTGTGCCTGTCTGTCTGTGTCTAATCTGTGCTTCTGTCTGTCTATGCTTATGTCAATGGCTGTCTGCGTCCGTGTCTGTATGCCTGTCTGTGTCTTGTCTGTTCATGCGTCTGTCTGTATTTCTGTTTGCGTCTGTGTCTGTGCCTGTATGCCTGTCTGTGTCTGTCTGTACATGTGTCTGTCTGTAGCTGTCTTTCTGACTGTGTCTGTGTCTGTCTGTCTGTGTCTCTGTGTCTCTGTCCGAGTCTAGGTATCTCTGTTGGCTTTCTGTCGCTGAGCTTTGCTTTGTTTTTTCTTCTTCTTCTAAGGGTCTGTCTGTGTCTGTCTGTGTCTGTGTATCTGTCTCTGTATATATCTGCCTGTGTCTCTGTTTGTCTCTGTCTGTGTCTCTGTTTGTCTATCTCTTTCTCTGTTTGTCTGTCTCTGTCTGCCTATGTTTGTCTGTGTCTGTGTCTCTGTCTCTGTCTGTATCTGTTTGTGTGTCTGTCTGTCTGTGTCTTTGTCTTGTCAGTCTCTGTGTCTCTGTCAATCTCTGTGTCTCCGTCTGTCTCTGTCTGTCCTCTGTTTCTGCCTGTGTCTCTGTCTGTCTCTGTTTGCTTCTGTCTGTGTCTCTGTCTGTATCTGTTTGTCTGTCTCTGTCCTGGTCTTCGTCTCTTTGTGTCTGTCTCCGTGTCTCTGATTGTTCTCATCTTTTTTGTTTTGTGTTTTGTTTTACACTGAATACGTTTTTCCTAGTGACTGTTTGTCTACCTGTTTCATGTGTCAGTCTGTCGGTTCGTTTGTCTGTGTTCGTCTGTCTCTCTTTCTGTTTCTGTTGCATTTTTGTGTTGTTGGTTTTTCTATCTCATCTTTTTCCTATTCTCCACCTCCCTCACTCTCTCTGTCTCTCTCCCTCCGCCTCTTTCTTTAGCCTGTCCAAGGAAGTTTCGTCAACATCCTTCCTTACCTGACTCTGTTCTGATCAATAGCACACCTGTTTCACTTTCTCCTACTGTTCGCAGTCTTAGTGCAATTCTAGACCAGTCTCTTTCCTTCTAACAGCACATTTCGAATATCTGTAAAGTTGCCTATTTGGATCTGCGTAGAATCAGTTCCATCCGCCACTATCTCTCAGCCGATGTAACCAAGATACTTGTATGCGCTCTGGTTCTCTCAAGACTGGATTACTGCAACTCTCTTATGGCCGGCCTTCCCAAATATCTATTAGACAGACTCCAATGAATTCAGAATAACGCTGCCAGACCCATTTGCAGAGCTTCTAAATTTGACCATGTCTCTCCTCTCCTTCAGTCTCTCCACTGGTTGCCTGTTTCTGATCGAATAGACTATAAGCTATCCACTCAACTGAACTCCTCTATATCTATACTCCGTCTCGCCAGCTCCGTTCTTCCTCTGATACTCGCCTTCTCAGATACCTCACGTCAGAAGTAAGACCTCATAGGTCTCACAGATCGTTTTCTTTTCAATCGCCAAAGACGTAGAACAAGCTCCCTGATAACCTCCGTCATTCCGATTCCCTTGCATCTTTTAAATCTCGTCGCAAAACTCACCTTTTCCCTCAGCAATAAGTTAAATTGTTGCAGGTCTACTACCTTTGCGTTAGTTGTGCTTGACTATATGTGTATACATATGTATGTGTACATACCTACATGCATGTGTGTGAATGTGTATTGTGTGTGTGTGTGTGTGTGTGTGTGTGTGTGTGTGTGTGTGTGTGTGTGTGTGTGTGTGTGTGTGTGTGTGTGTGTGTGTGTGTGTGTGTGTGTGTGTGTGTGTGTTAAGTCACATTTTGGTGTGTAACATTGATGTGATGTGTTATGTTAACAATAGTGTTTGTGCAAAGCACCTACAGCAGATTTCTGGACAATGTGCTATATAAGTATCCATTATCATTATTATCATTCTCTCCCTCTCTCTTCCTGCACCCCCCACTGTCTCTCCCTCCTCCCCGCTATCTCTGCCTCTCTTACTCTCTCCCTCCCCCCTCTCTCTCCCTCCCTCCTTCCCTGTCTGCCTGCCTGCTTGTCTGTCTCTCCCCTGGTCCGCCACGTCATTGGGAAGGGAGGAGAAACCGTCCTTGGTGACGTCATTGGCTTCTCTCCCTGCTGTCAGCTGGACATCGACACAGTGGCGCTTTCTGGAGGCATGTCTGTCTGTGTCTATCTGTGCCTGTGTCTGTCTAT
>NC_134884.1:31421457-31426457 GCF_041734735.1 Babylonia areolata | reverse complement strand
ATGAGAAAGAATACTTAGGTCCGGAAGTGGTCATAGTCTTACTCTGACGTCAGAGTGATAAGAAAGAAAACTGAGGTCCGAATGTGGTCATAGTCTTACTCTGATGTCAAGAGAATGAGAAAGAAAACTAAATCCCTGATGTGGTCATAGCCTTTTAGGGATACACAGCAGGGCTTCAGTTCAGAAAAGACAAAGTCAAGGGGGAATGCCTAAAGTCGAACTGGCACCAGACGGTGGACAGAGACCACCAAGATAACGAACAGGCGATGATGGAGCGACAACGCACTAGGAGTGGTGGCTGCCAGCAGACCCATCCAGCTACAGCACTTCGACTTCCTCAAGCGTCGTGCCGCGCGGGAACAGTCAGGTCTAAGTGAGACAACAATACGTTTCCGTGGCTTATTTACTTCTGTAGCACTTTATTAATTAAGGCACGTACTCTTGGGGGTGTGCTTCACAGGAGTTAGCAGTGGGATTTCAGGAATACTGGTGTTGTTTGGGGATATAGCTGTAGAAGATTTCTAAAAAGTTAGTGTCTTTCTGTTGTGCTTTAAAAGGCAGCAGTCAGGCAGGATGAAAGGAGTGACACTGGGATTCTTGTAAATATTGACTCGACTTTGGGGAACCTTTCTAGTCTACTTTATGTTCTGGTATCTGCAGGTCAAGGGAATGACAACAAAGCTACTGCCTGTTTCCCCCAAAACAGTACTTCACAATACAACGACCATTGGAATAAAGAGAACGTTTCCTTTCGCTATCTTTGTTCATCACGAGCAAGCGAAAATGAAGGAGAAGGCGAAAGAGGAGGAAGAGAAGAAGAAGAAGAAGAAGAAGAAGAAGAAGAAGAAGAAGAAGGAGGAGGAGGAGGAGGAGGAGGAAGAGGAGGGGGAGGAGGAGAAGGAGGAGGAGGAGGAAGAGGAGGAGGAGGAGGAGGAGGAGGAAGAAGAAGAAGAAGAAGAAGAAGAAGAAGAAGAAGAAGAAGAAGAAGAAGAAGAAGAAGAAGAAGAAGTAGTAGTAGTAGAAGAAGAAGAAGAAAGTGATGTCGCCAGCGAAAGATATTAAGAGCAACAAAATCACCCCCTGTGAATGACACTCAAATTTGATATGCAGTACTTATTTTTGACAAACTGATCATAACAAAAACTGCAACCACACACGAATCATCTCAAGTCTGGAAGTACTTTTTATCAAAAGTACATCATCACCAGATACAATGACCACCCCCCCCACCCCACCCTTACCCTCCTCGCAAACACTCCTCTCAAATTCCAGAAATGTAGTTGTCGAGTTGAGTTCACCGACCTTTTGGCTCTTGCCCTTCTGATCAAGTTGTTCAAAGCTTTGGCGTCGGGAATTTTTGCTGCAAACAGTCCGTTGATGTTTATTGCGTTTGTCGGTAACTTCAGACAAATTGGCCACTGACAGGAATGGCAATGTGGCGAAAAAGATACCTAATACCTCAGTGTGGTTACTCACTTCCAAGACAGCAGCGCTGTGGCATTTTTAAAATATTTTTTTTGCTAAACAGAGATTGCAGATGATTTACAAGATTTACCAACATTCTGCTGCACCTTAACGCAGCAGACTTGCTAAATGGTTAAACAGATTGTCTTGATATGGTTACCTACTTTGAATGATAGAAAACAAGGCAGACAAGGCAGACAGCAGCGCTGTAGTATTGGGCTAAAAATAGATAGCGGAAGTTGTAAAAGTTTGACCAACATTCTTCTGCACGTTAAGGCAGCGGTCTGCTAGATGACTAAATGGATTATATTAGATATCCTGAAGTTACAGACTTTAAAGACCGTTTCAATACTTAGACTCTTATTTCCTTTTGACAAACAACAAAAGCAACAACAAACAAGCAGAGAGGAAGCGGAAACAAACCAAAGAATCGTACAGATTAGCAAACAAGTGGAAAAGTTGAAAACGAAAATGGAGAGACGAGTAAAAGAAGTGCTGAATAAAAACAACAACAACAACAACAACAAAAAAGAAAAGAAAAAAAAAGACAAAACAAAAACGACCAAGAGACAAGCAAACAGGCACACAGAAAATGGCAAAAACTATATCGATGATTAGAATGAACCAGAAAATTAGAAATGAAATAAAACGGAATAAAATCTAATAAAAGAGTAACATGTACGCTGTTATCGTGATACCTGACATCAATCCATACAATCATCGACAGCAAAAAGTGGAGGAAAAACAAACTGCAGAGGCAGACCTACCATCACTAACCTAGAATTACTACGGTCATAAGGACATCGTCATCACCATCAGCACCACCACCACCACCACCACCAGCACCAGCAGCAGCAGCAGCAACAGCGAGAACTGACCATTATGTTTTCTTCCAACCACTCCAGACGGACCAGCCACACCTTAATATGATTCCCGAGAGTCTGGCAAAAGATTGGCGGTGTCTGGGGAACAGGAATAGGAATAGGAGCAGGGACAGGGTCAGAAATGAGTAGCGCTTGAAGCCAGCAGGGCAAGAAAGAGGACCCAGGATGTTGACGTGATTTACAAGTCTGCCAGTGATGTTTAATTAACAGGGCAGCAGCACTCTAAATAGTGTTTCAGAAAAAGGCAAAAGTACAGTTCTAAATGTTTGGACAGACAGTCTGGGAGGCTATTAAAGAGACAGTAGTGGATGAAAATAAAGAAAGAAATGTATAATATGTAGCTTGGTTTGGTTATGTTCTGGTATTCACAGTCACAGTCGCACTGTGCAAGGAAGGGGGAAAAGGAGAGGCAGAAAAAAATAATTGGTAAGACAATATCCCAGAATGAACAGGCCTGAGACAAAGCGATGCGCTGAGAGACAGAAGAAGAAGAAGAAGAAGAAGAAGAAGAAGAAGAAGAAGAAGAAGAAGAAGAAGAAGAAGAAGAAGAAGAAGAAGAAGACCACCACCACCAACAACAACAAGAACAGCAACACCAACGACAGCAACGACGGCAACAACGAACAAGAACAAGATTCAGAACAAGAACAAGAAGATGCAACAGACAAAGAGAAAGATAGTTTCGCCATTACAATGCTTTTTCACGCACAGTGTGTTTCACAGACTTTAGCAATGTAAGTGAACTTGAAGGGAGACATATCTAAAAAAAAATCACCGTGAAAGAGTTTCGCACAAAACATTTGAATACCTCACTTTCTTGTCAGTGTGCGATCATATTCTATTTGGAGGGAGCCTTATATCTCAAAAATCACCGTGAAAGAGTTTGGCACAAAACATTTGAATACTTCACTTTCTCGTCAGTGTGCGATCATATTCTATTTGGAGGGAGCCTTATATCTCAAAAATCACCGTGAAAGAGTTTCGCACAAAACATTTGAGTACCTCACTTTCTTGTCAGTGTGCGATCATATTCTACTTGGAGGGAGCCTTATATCTAAAAAAAATCACCGTGAAAGAGTTTCGCACAAAACATTTGAATACCTCACTTTCTCGTCAGTGTGCGATCATATTCTACCCCCCCCCCCCACCCGCCCCCGCACGCCCCCTCCACCTCCGCTGCCTACATGTTTAGGTGTGTACTTAGGGAGGTAGTGAAATAGTCAGGCAGGTAGATAGATAGGTTGATAGGTAAGTAGGGAGATTAGTAATTAACTACGTATCTAGTAAGGCAGTTTGGTATGCTACGCTCGTTGGGTTAGTTACTTAGTCAGTCAGTCAGTCAGTCAGTCAGTCACCTAACCAGCCGGCCAGTAAGTCATTCGGTCAGTCCGTTGCATAGATACTCATAATTCAGCAAGTTATCTGAGTGTGTACGTAAACGTACATGTACTGGGATGGAAAAATGCGTAGGATAATTCAACGTGTGCAGTACATTATCAAAGTGCATTCATTCTATTTCCATCGAGATGATTACGAAATAAATGAAAGAAGAAAAAAGACAGCCAGACAACCAAACAACATGTAATTAAATGGAAGAAGAAAACGAGCAAACAGCATGTAATTGTTTCGGGGTGGAGAGGGTTTCAAGCAGAGATGACGGCCATCGCTGTTCCAAGCCCTCCCAAATCCCCTCGTTCTTTTTTTTTTCTTTTCTTTTTTTTTCTCTCTCTCTGTCTCTCTCTCTCTCTCTCTCTTCTCTCTCCCCCTCTCCCTCCGTCTCTCTCTTTCTCTCAAACTACGTTTCTCTCTCTCTCTCTCTCTCTCTCTCTGTGTCACACACACACACACACACACACACACACACACACACACACACACACATATATATATATATATGTGTGTGTGTGTGTATGTATATATATATATATATATATATATATATATATATATATATATATATATATATATATATATATATTGAAAGAAAAAACAACAACAACAACAACAAAAAAAGAACAACAAAAAACAAAAAAACAAAACAATCCTTCACTTTTCTTGTCTTCACTTTTCTCATTGTTTCCCTTTGCAGTTTTCTTTCATTTGTGATTTTTTTCCCTTTACTGTTTTCTTTTTTCTTTTTCTTCTTCTTCTAGTTTTCTATCCATCTGTCTTTTTGCACCGTTTTGTATTTTGTTTTTTCTTTTGGAGGGTGGGGGCCATTTTCTTCTTCCTGTGTTTGATTAATGTTCATGTGGGCGCGTCCTTGTGTGTTTGTGTGTACAGCATGTGTGTGTGTGTGTGTGTGTGTGTGTGTGTGTGTGTGTGTGTGTGTGTGTGTGTGTGTGTGTGTGTGTGTGTGTGTGTGTGTGTACTTTTTTTTTCTTTCTTTCTTTCCTTCTTTGTACATTTTTTCTCTTTCTCTTTTGTTCTTTCTTCTCCCTGTTTTTCTTCTTCGCCTTCTTCCTTTCTTTAGATCACGCTTTCTTTCTTTTCTCTTTTCTTCTCTCCCTTTTCCTTTTTTCTTTCTTTCTCTCCGTCTATCTGTCTTTCTTTCTTTCTTGCTAGTGTCCATTCTTTTATCACTGCTTTGTCATCCCCCCCCCCTTCTTTCTTTTGATTCATAAAAGTCTGTATTCTGCATAAACTTTGCAC
>NC_134884.1:31408957-31411457 GCF_041734735.1 Babylonia areolata | reverse complement strand
TGGTCGGAGTCACTATGGGACGTGGGTTCTACTGAACTAACTGGAAATCAATAAGTCTTTCATTTAATGTGTTTCCACTTAAGGAGCAGGTCCAGGCGGAAACACAGGCAGACGGATAGACGGTCAGACAGACAGACACACGCCCACACACACACACATACACACACACACACACACGCACGCACACACAAACACGCACACAAACACACACACGCACGCACAGAGAGACAGAGAGAGAGACAGAGAGAGAGAGAGAGAGAGACAGAGAGACAGAGACAGAGAGACAGGGACAGGGAGAGAGAAGTGACAATTAGACAAGCTATTGCCACTACAATTTTACAGCTTCGCGGTCAAGGATGTGGGCAGGAGTAATTATCGTGTAGCGCTGATGAATAGGAACAAACTGATTGTGTGTGTGTGTGTGTGTGTGTGTGTGTGTGTGTGTGTGTGTGTGTGTGTGTGTGTGTGTGTGTGTGTGTGTGTGTGTGTGTGTGTGTGAGAGAGAGAGAGAGAGAGGGAGAGGAAGAGAGAGAGAGGGAGAGAGAAAGAGACGGGGGAGAGAGGGAGACAGAGAGAAAGAGAGAGCGGGAGAGAAAGAGAGAGACAGAGAGAAAGAGAGAGAAAGAGAGAGAGACGGGGGAGAGAGGGAGAGAGAAAGAGAGAGGGAGGGAGAGAAAGAGAGAGAAAGAGAGGGAGAGAGAGAGAAAGAGAGAGAGAGACGGTGGGAGACAGGGAGACAGTGAGAAAGAGAGAGAAAGAGAGAGACGGTGACTGACAGACAGAAAGAGAGAGAGACAGAGAGTGACAGAGTGACGGAAAGACAGACACATAGAGACATGAACAGACAATGACGGATATAGAGACTGAGGACACATTGGCGCCACCTGCAAGGGTCTATTGACCAGGTTATGTCCAACTTCAACACCAGCACAATGCATCAGTCTGTACCAGCTGTTCCAGCAAAATCTTACACGTAAATACCACACCGTGAAAGAAAAATCGCATTAATTGAAACAAAACAAGCAAAACCGAAAAACAACAACACACAAACAAACAAACAAACAAAAACAAAAAAACCAACAACAAAAAACCAAAAACAAACTAGTATCAGTATCAGTAACTCAAGGAGATGTCACTGCGTTCGGACAAATCCATATACGCTACACTACATCTGCCAAGCAGATGCCTGACTAGCAGCCTAACCCAACGCGTTTAGTCAGGCCTTGAGAACAAATAAAATAAAATGAAACTAACTAACTAACTAACTAACTAACTAATATATAAAACCACCACCACCAACAACAACAACAACAAAAAAACAACGAAAAACATATATCAAAAGACAAATAATACAGTCGAACTCGACCACCCATTCTTATAGTTATCTTATATACGTAGTATGATATCTACTTTGCTTTCACAACATTAAAAAAAAAAAAGAGAGAAAAGAAAACGACGCTTGTTTGTCTACCTCATTAAGACAGACAAAAAGACAAAGCAGACAGAACAGAGACATACACAGACAGAGAGATGTAGATGAAGAGAAGCTGTAGTGACACCTGGTCAGTTGGCATGGGGATAGGCAAAGAAACGTTGTTTCTTGTTTAGTTTTGTATGTCTCGTACGTTTTTTTTTTTTTTTTTTTTTTTTTTATCCACCCCTCTCCACGCCCCTCGACACCTGCACCCCTCCACCCTCTTCCTGTCCCCGGGAATAGTAGGAAGTGCGCGTCTGCGTGTCAGCGTTTCTGTGAATATTCATCGAAAAGGGAAATAAGAGATTGCAGATGCATCGTTACCATACATGGATTCAGTAAAAAAAAAACCGCCCCTTCCGCTGCTGTCCCTCGCCCCATCAACTCTCCCATCGTGTCCCCAAGGGGAATGAAGGCATTTGTGTTTCTTCTTCCGGGATTGGGGTACGTGAAGTCAGTGCCCCGTGATTGTGGCTGTAGACGTTGGCATTGACGATTGTAACCATAACTGACGGGTATGCCGGGGGGAAAAGCTGAACACTTTTAGAGACGTGTACCACGTGTGCGAAACTGAAGCTTGGACAGACTCTAGGCACGAAAAGAAAGAAAGAAAGAGAGAAAGGAAGAAAGAAAGGAATAAAGAAAACAAAAAAAGAAAAGAAGAAAAGCTGTACATATGACATTGTTGCTTATCGTCCATCTGAAAGCGCAGGGCCATATCAGGACTGACCAAGCCGAGGAAAACTCAACCGTATTAATTAGAAACCTCTGTCACAGCTGAAGAAAAAAAAAAAAAAAAACCTTGCAAACTAACACAGTTCAAGAAATAGTGTTTTTACCATCAAGCTCCTAAGTCAGTCTAGGCTCTTGCTGATGACATCAGCTCTTCCGCTTAATTTATCATCCCCATCGTGGGATGGACAAGAGAAGGCATCGTTTTGCACGCGCGTGTGTGTGTGAGAGAGAGTGAGTGAGTGAGTGAGTGTGTGTGTGTGTGTGTGTGTGTGTGTGTGTGTGTTTGTGTGT
>NC_134884.1:31398957-31403957 GCF_041734735.1 Babylonia areolata | reverse complement strand
TATCATCATCATCATCATCATCATCATTATTATCATCATCATCCTTATTATTATTATTATTATTATTATTATTATTATTATATAAAAAATAGAGTAAGTCGCGTCGCCGACTGTGAACACCCTTCTCTGCCCTTTCTTCTTTCTCCTCCTCTCCTTCTCCTTCCCCTTCCACTCTTGGTCTTTTTCTTCTTCCCCCACTTGCCTCTCTTCTTCGTCCTTCTCTTCTTCTTCCTCATCATCCTCTTCTTCTTCCTCCTCTTCCCCCTCCTCTTCCTCTCCACCCCCCCCCCCCAATCCTTCCCCTCCTTCTCCTTCCGCTCTTGATCTTCTTCTTCCTCCTCTTCCTCCTCCTCTTCCCCTCACTCCTTCCCCTCCTTCTCCTTTCACTCTTGCGCTCCTTCCTCCTCCTCTTCTTCCTCTTCCTCTTCCCCCTCCTCCTCCTCCTCCACCTCCTCCCCAACCCCCTCCTCGGAGACGGGCATTCCATTGACTGGGCCACCATCCTCTCTGTCCCATTCTGTTAGTGCTCATCAGAAGTAAATCACCCAGGCTGCTGAGCTGACGGCCACTTGTGGACTTGGTCTCCTTTTCGCCCTCAGTCCCTTGCTGATATCTCAGCGTGGATGGATTTCGGACTGCTTTGGGGTGGTGGGGGGTTGGGGCCGGGGGGGTGGGAAGGGTGGGAGTGGAGGGGGGTGGGAAGGGGGCGTGGCGAGGGTGGTGTGGGTGGTGGGGAGAAGAGAATGTGTCGCTTCAGTCTGGCTTCACCATCTGTCTCTGCCTGTCTGTCTGTCTCTCTACCGTTGAAAATAAAAGATTCATTCATTCATTCATTCATTCTCTCTCTCTCTCTCTCTCTCTCTCTCTCTCTCTCTCTCTCTCTCTATATATATATATATATATATATATATGTATGTATGTTTGCTATTTCACACATATATCAAGCGCATAATTTTGTCAAACACTAACTCTTTTGTCGCCGTTGGTTCAATAACGTGTATCAGACGCATAACAGGATCTTGTTTTCTCTTTAAAAAAAAAAAAAAAAAAATCATCTCACCCAAAAGACTAGCACCCAGACCTTTCACACACATGAACATCACCACTAGCGAGGATCTGGCACATAACACAACCACACCCCCATTCCCCAGAGTGCCATGCTAGCGTCTGGAGCCCTGCGTGGAGAAATAAAGCCCGCCCTCACGATCAGCAATTGTGGCCTGCTCATACTCTGGACAGCTTTGGCCTGCTTTCGTTGTGGGCAGTCGTGGCTTGACGTCATTGAAAGCAATTCTGGTTTGACGTCATTGTGGACAGTTGCGGCCTGCCTTCACTGTCGACAACTGTGGCCCGCCCTCACTGTGGACCGATAGCTGTGGCCTGCCCTCATCGTGGGCTATAAAAAAAAATTGCGGTCTTCCCTCACTATGGACAACTCAGGCCTGTTATCACTGTCGATAATTGTGGCCTTCCCTCATTGTCAATTTCTTGCTGCCCTCACTATGGATAAATGTGACCTGCCGCCACTGTGGGCAACTGTGACCTGTCCTCATTTTCGACAACTGTGACCTGTCCTCACTGTGGATAACTCTGGCTTTCCCTCATTGTCAACTTCTGGCTGCCCTCACTGTGGACAACTGTGCCCCCCCCCCCCCCCGCCCCCCCACCCCTCCGCCCTCGACTGTGGACAACTGTGGCCAGCCCTCACAGTGGACAACTGTCGACTGCCCTCACAACTGTGGCCTGCCCTCACTGTGGACAACTGTCGACTGCCCTCACAACTATGGCCTGCCCTCACTGTGGACAACTGTCGACTGCCTTCACAGTGGACAACTGTGGTCTGCCCTCACAACTGTGGCCAGCCCTCACAGTGGACAACTGTCGACTGCCCTCACTGTGGACAACTGTCGACTGCCCTCACAACTGTGGCCTGCCCACCCTGTGACCAACTGTGACCTGCCCTCACTGTGGACATCTGTAACCTGCCCTCACTGTGGACATCTGTAACCTGCCCACCCTGTGACCAACTGTGACCTGCCCTCACTGTGACCAACTGTGACCTGCCCTCACTGTGACCAACTGTGACCTGCCCTCACTGTGGACATCTGTGGCCTGCCCTCACTGTGGACATCTGTAACCTGCCCTCACTGTGACCAACTGTGACCTGCCCTCACTGTGGACAGCTGTGACCTGCCCACCCTGTGACCAGCTGTGACCTGCCCTCACTGTTGACAGCTGTGACCTGCCCACCCTGTGACCAGCTGTGACCTGCCCTCACTGTTGACAGCTGTGACCTGCCCACCCTGTGACCAGCTGTGACCTGCCCACCCTGTGACCAGCTGTGACCTGCCCTCACTGTTGACAGCTGTGACCTGCCCACCCTGTGACCAACTGTGACCTGCCCCCACTGTGACCAACTGTGGCCTGCCCTCAATGTGGACAGCTGTAACCTGCCCACCCTGTGACCAACTGTGGCCTGCCCTCACTGTGGACAGCTGTGACCTGCCCACCCTGTGACCAACTGTGACCTGCCCCCACTGTGACCAACTGTGGCCTGCCCTCACTGTGGACAGCTGTGACCTGCCCACCCTGTGACCAACTGTGACCTGCCCCCACTGTGACCAACTGTGGCCTGCCCTCACTGTGGACAGCTGTAACCTGCCCACCCTGTGACCAGCTGTGACCTGCCCTCACTGTGGACAACTGTGGCCTGCCCTCACTGTGGACAACTGTGGCCTGCCCTCAATGTGGACAGCTGTAACCTGCCCACCCTGTGACCAACTGTGGCCTGCCCCCACTGTCAAAATATGGCTGTCCTCACTGTGCACAAATCTGGCCCGCCCTCGCTGTCGGCAGCTCTGGTCTACCCTCGTTTGCTCTCTTTGAGGTCCGGTCTGCAATTACGTTTCTGTCAAAACACCTGTGTGATGTCCTTCGATAGCTTCGACGGAGGAATTTCATGATGATGATGATGATGGTGATGATGATGATGACGGCGGTGGTGGTGGTAGTGATTCTGATGATGGCAACGACGGCGATAACGACGGCGACGACGATGGAACTATGTTCAGAAGAAAAATAAGGTTCGCAAGCATGTCGATCCCAGGGAGGTTCCTGAAATAAACACGCCTTGTCTTGTCTTGTCTTTTCTTGTCTTGTCTTCCTGCAGCAGGTTTTTGCGGTGCACCAGAGATGTTTTTTTTTTCTTATGCAGCCAACCCCTCCCCTATGTTTCCTCGTCGTGTCCAAGTCGGTGACCGCCGGTACACTGGGTGGGTTCTATGGATCGATCCATGCTGTCAGTAAGCGTTTGTCCATCCATCCCCCCCTTCCTGCCTCGTGAACTGGTTAGTGCTGGATAGGTGGTTGTTGTGGTGGTGGTGGTGTGATGGTGGTGGTGGGTTCTAGTCATGATGATGTCACGCTCGTGTGTGTGTGTGTGTGTGTGTGTGTGTGTGTGTGTGTGTGTGTGTGTGTGTGTGTGTGTGTGTGTGTGTGTGTGTGTTTCTTGCATGCTTTCTTCTATTTTCATGTCTTTGTTTTTCTTCATTTCTCCCTTTCATACCTTCTTTCGGTCATTCTTTTTTTCTCTCTGTCTCATCTTCCGATATTCCTTCTCTTTTTCTGTCTTTCTTCATCTTCCTTCTCATTTATCTGAATGGTATTCCAATACATATACGCAATATTAGATAGAACTTAAAAAAAAAGAAAAGAAAGCACTACTGTGTCACACACACACACACACACACACACACACACACACACACACACACACGAGAGAGAGAGAGAGAGAGAGAGAGAGAGAGAGAGAGAGAGAGACACACACACACACACACACACACACACACCCACACACACACACACAGACAAACAGACACACATATATTGACAGCGCAGACAGAGAGACAGAGGAAATGAGAGGGACTGCACTAAGACAGAGACGGATAGACAGACAGACAGAGAGACAGAGCATTTGGAGAAAATCCACAACAAAAGCTATCACACATAATGGACTCCTCTGTTACCCGTTATGGAAAAAAAAAATTACAAGGCAAATATGCTAAAAAAAGGGGGAACATGAATCATACATGGTGTACGGGAGATGGACAAGATAGTTTGTACTAGAAGCAAATCAAACCATGTGCCTTGCAGGCAACCATGCTAAGTGCCAATGAGCTATTTCAGGGCCGATTTCTCCGTCAGTTCTTTAAACTAGTAGAAGTGAATTCCAAATGATGTTCTAAGGTCTATTAGAACAACGATAAAAGTTTAATGATGATAACAGCAAAAACAACAACAGCAGCAATAGCAAGAGCAACAACAGCAATGATAATAATAATAATGATAAGGAAAAACAACAAAAATAATCATGATAATGATAATGATGATGATAATGATACTACTACTACTACTACTACTACTACTACTACTACTACTAATCATCTATTGCACCTTTCATTTGAAATTACAACAATTTACATGAGTAAAATGTCACTCCAAAGAAAACATGTTACTAAAAAAAAACAATAAAAAAAAAAAAAAAAAATCATAATCACTGGTATAAAGATCAACTCGCTCGATGTCACTGTCTCGCTCAGTCTACACAGTACAATAATAGGTCAAGTTTAAAAGATATATTGAAAAATAACGATAAAAGGCAAATTCACCTACGTGCGTTTCAGTCCACGGTGTAATACTGAAATCAAGGTACATGTATCGAGATCCTTCAGTGAACTGAAACACAGCATCCGGTAGGACATCCTTGACCAAGTGTCTTCATGAAGCCAGCTGTAAAATGTTTGTGCCGGATGATAATACATCATACCATGCAAATCCCAGCCAGTCGATCAGAAGATTCCAAAAGGACAGCAAGTCGGACGTCCACTGAAGCGTGCTTTATGACGGAGATAAGCCATTGGTTATGCCTGACATGTTCGGAAATTCCCGGTATCCTGGTTGAGACTTGACAGATAGCAATTACCCTCCTCCGCCCACCCCTT
>NC_134884.1:31391457-31393957 GCF_041734735.1 Babylonia areolata | reverse complement strand
CTTTCCAGTCATCTTGTTTAAAACAATATTGCACCTCTGGGACGGGCACAAAAACATTAAAAAAAAAGCCAAATTATATGCAAACTGAATTTACTGTTATATTTTTATTTTTTATTATTCTCTAAATTTGGCACTTTGATCTGATATTCGGACACAACAAGAGCAGTCATTTTTATCACTTTTTGTTCAAACAGGAACTTCTTTTGGTAAGTATGGAAGTTATGTTTATTTTGCATGTCTTAGGTGCAGATAGTAAAAAAAAGGAAAATTAATCTGAAATTAATGCTAGGGGGCTTAATTTGTTTTAAACTGATCTTTCTCATCTTAAACATTACATTTTGAAATTATACTCAATACATAAAAAGCTTGTGTGTTTTACTCTAAGTGTACAGGGCTTTCACTATGTTCATTCGCCCATGTGGACTTCTTCGGAAAATACTAAAATCAATACGACGAGTGGACATTATAGATCTATTGGCTGAGCCCTGAAGGTCATGGGCAAAAATCAGTTGCGTACACATATTTATAGATATTCAAAGCGCGCGCTCATATTCTTCGCGAACGCGAACGACGCCATTTTGTTTCAAGTTATTGACCTGCCCGTTCAGTCCTATATTCAATGGACAATACACGATAACATGTGATGGAAAGTTGGAGAAGGAGACCGTTAAATATTTATTCAGAGAAAGATTTGTGAACGCCTCATCACTTACTGGATTATGCCCCAACCTGCCATAAAAATATCCACAGAATCAGTCGGGATTCACAGTTAAAAATAATAAACCATGAGAGTTAATACCCCTGAACTGATGAAACGTAAACATTTCCAGTCTTAACTTTTCTCAAAATGAAGTCCTTTTCACATCATACGACGTTTAGAAGTACTTGTTCTTGGCTCTACATGTTATTAGATTAACAAAATACTCAATTTTCATATCAACTTTAAAACTATAAAACTAGAATGAACATAAAAGAGAAATTGAATCGACCGTGTCAACCGGGTGTAACTAAACTTGTACATCTATCTAGATCCAGAGAAAACGGCTAAATGTTGCAGTGTGATTGCGGCGATAGCAACGTCTCCTTTACCGCGGACTTAAAAAGAATTTTTAATTGCCCTTAAAGATTTTTTGAATGTCCAAGATACACCAGAATAATATTATTTAAACAGCGTTCTCACTGCGAATACCGCAATTGATTTATCGCCCTTTAAAAAAAGCATGTTTAAATATTATATTTTTGAACGTCACTTAAGGAACCACGATAGTGTAATGGGTAAGACAGTTTCTTCTCACCCGAATACGTGGGGCTCGAATCTGCCACTAGGACTTTTTTTTTTTCTTTTAACCCGAAGCTTTATAATAACAAATACAGAACACATTTTAACGATTAGATATTTTTTTTAAAGTGTATCATAAGTGAGTCTTGAAGGCCTTGCCTCTCTTGTTAAAAGAATGTATTTATCGATTATCATACTTTTTTTCACAGTCGTGTACAAACCATTTCATGAATGGCTACATGGCCACCTCATGTGTATCACTTTATTTTATCGTATTTCTTTCTTTCTTTTTTCCTTTCTTTCTTTCTGTATCTATTCATTCATTTATTCGTTTATTTTTTTAATCTATTTATTTATTTTCAATATGTTTGTTCGTTCGTTCGTGCGTGCGTTTCCTTGTTCATTCATTCATTCATTCATTCATTCATTCATTTATTCATTCATTCATTTATTCATTCATTTCTTCTTCTTCTTCCTTTTCTTCTTGGTGTTAATGTTATTATTATTATTATCATTGGTGCTGTTGTCATTATTATCATCAAGATTTGTTATCGATTCATTCCAGGACTGAGGAGACCGTGCATTGCTTTCCTAACTGAGTTACTTCAATGTGATGTTCAATAAGTGCCTGTTGGGATTCAGAACAGCAGCATATCATGCATATGCAGGGCGTCACCTGCTACTAAGTCCACTGCTGACGACAATCATCTCTTAAGCGGGGACCCAGACTGAGTGAACATCCCTTTGGGGAAGGAGAAAAGACCGAACAGCCACACCCTCCCCCCTCCCGCACCCCCCCCACCCACACACACACAGAGTACTACCGACTCCCCCTTCCCCACTCTCCCCCACCTCCCGCGAGAGAGCATCATACTGAGGATTTCTGGCAAGGAGCTCAACAAGATCGTGGAAGTGGAGGGGTGTGGTAAGAAAAATCGATACACTGAGGTCACCATGAGGGCTAGGCACACGAAAGATAGGGTGGCATGATTTGTGAAGTTTAGTTTTATTTTCCATGTTTAATGATAATTACGATGATGATGATGATGACTGATAGTCTGAAGGTTATGGATTATCCCGAAATGGCTCACATGTGTTTTTCGTGACTTTGATGAAAGTGCAACTGATGATTCTATGGTGAACTTCAGGTCCAAGATGTGACAACTAGAGTACGAATGGATTAAATTGGTTGCCATGTTCTCGACGTTGTGAAAGGTTTGA
>NC_134884.1:31368957-31381457 GCF_041734735.1 Babylonia areolata | reverse complement strand
CATTTTGAAGGAGAAATGGGGAACATACTCCAGAAAGGCGAGAGACATTTTGAAGGAGAAATGGGGAACATCCTCCAGAAAGACAGAGACATTTTAAATGAGAAATGGGGAACATACTCCAGAAAGACAGAGACATTTTGAAGGAGAAATGGGGAACATACTCCAGAAAGACAAGAGACATTTTGAAGGAGAAATGGGGAACATACTCCAGAAAGACAAGAGACATTTTGAAGGAGAAATGGGGAACATACTCCAGAAAGACAGAGACATTTTGAAGGAGAAATGGGGAACATACTCCAGAAAGACGAGAGACATTTTGCAGGAGAAATGGGGAACATCCTCCAAAAAGACAAGAGACATTTTGAAGGAGAAATAGGGGAAAATACTCCAGAAAGACGAGAGAAATTTTTAAGGAGAAATGGGGAACATACTCCAGAAAGACAAGAGACATTTTAAATGAGAAATGGGGAACATCCTCCAGAAAGACAGAGACATTTTAAAGGAGAAATGGGGAACATAGTCCAGAAAGACAAGAGACATTTTGAAGGAGAAATGGGGAACATACTCCAGAAAGACAAGAGACATTTTGAAGGAGAAATGGGGAACATACTCCAGAAAGACAGAGAGACATTTTGAAGGAGAAATGGGGAACATACTCCAGAAAGACGAGAGACATTTTGAAGGAGAAATGGGGAACATACTCCAGAAAGACGAGAGACATTTTGAAGGAGAAATGGGGAACATACTCCAGAAAGACAAGAGACATTTTGCAGGAGAAATGGGGAACATACTCCAGAAAGACAAGAGACATTTTGCAGGAGAAATGGGGAACATACTCCAGAAAGACGAGAGACATTTTGAAGGAGAAATGGGGAACATACTCCAGAAAGACAGAGAGACATTTTGCAGGAGAAATGGGGAAAATACTCCAAAAAGACAAGAGACATTTTGAAGGAGAAACGGGGAACATACTCCAGAAAGACAGAGAGACATTTTTGCAGGAGAAATGGGGAAAATACTCCAAAAAGACAAGAGACATTTTGAAGGAGAAATGGGGAACATACTCCAGAAAGACAGAGAGACATTTTGCAGGAGAAATGGGGAACATACTCCAAAAAGACAAGAGACATTTTGAAGGAGAAATGGGGAACATACTACAGAAAGACAAGAGACATTTTGCAGGAAAAATGGGGAACATACTCCAGAAAGACAGAGAGACATTTTGAAGGAGAAATGGGGAACATACTCCAGAAAGACAGAGAGACATTTTGAAGGAGAAATGGGGAACATCCTCCAGAAAGACAGAGACATTTTAAAGGAGAAATGGGGAACATACTCCAGAAAGACAAGAGACATTTTGAAGGAGAAATGGGGAACATACTCCAGAAAGACAAGAGACATTTTGAAGGAGAAATGGGGAACATACTCCAGAAAGGCAAGAGACATTTTAAATGAGAAATGGGGAACATTTTTCACATTTTGAAGGAGAAATGGGGAACAATTTTTCACATTTTGAAGGAGAAATGGGGAACATACTCCAGAAAGGCAAGAGACAATTTTTAAGGAGAAATGGGGAACATACTCCAGAAAGATTATACTCCAGAAAGACAAGAGACAATTTGCAGGAAAAATGGGGAACATACTCCAGAAAGACAGAGAGACATTTTGAAGGAGAAATGGGGAACATACTCCAGAAAGACAAGAGACAATTTGCAGGAAAAATGGGGAACATACTCCAGAAAGACAGAGAGACATTTTGAAGGAGAATGGAGCACAGGGAGGAGGGAGAGTTAGAGTGAAGGGCTGTTGAAGGAATACAGACACACATGTGATGGCAGAAGAGGACTGATTGATTGGTTGATAGATTGATACGGATACTTATAATATAGCGCCTATCCTCGGTCGGAGACCAAGCTCTAAACGCTTTACAAACAGGGGACCATTTACAAAACAGGCTGTTTACCTACCTGGGTAGAGCCGACTGACGTCTGCCATTGGGCGCTCAATATTCGTTTCCTGTGTCATTCAATCAGATTTCAGGCGCGCACACAGAAACACTCAGACAAACATGTAAAATTTAACATTTTACGTGTATGACCGTGTTTTTTTTAAAATTAATTAATTTTTTTTATTTACCCCGCCATGTAGGCAGCCATACTCCGTTTTCGGGGGTGCGCATGCTGGGTATGTTCTTGTTTCGATTACCCACCGAACGCTGACACGGATCACAGGATCTTTAACGTGCGTATATTTGATCTTCTGCATGCGTATACACACGAAGGGGGTTCGGGGACTGGCAGGTCTGCACATAATAATGTTAAACTGGGAGATCGGAAAAATCTCCACCCTTTACCCACCAGGCGCCGTTACCGAGATTCGAACCTGGGACCCTCCGATTGAAAGTCCAACGCTTTAACCATTCGGCTATTGAAATGATGTTAAAAAAAAACAACAACTGGAAGTGGGGTGTTGGTAGTGGGTGGAGGAGGTGTCTAAAAATGAATGGGGTGTACTAGAATGAACGGGAAGGGAGACTTGAAACTGACAGAAGTTGAAAATTAATGGAAAATACTGAAGAAAAAAACTGAAAAGTGGTGGAAATTGAATAGGAAAATATGGGGAAGGGAGAACTGGAAACCACAAGGGTGAAAAGTTGAAAGAAAGAGGTGGGGGGGGGGGGGGATGTTGAAGGAAGAGAGTGAAATGTTGAAAGAAAGAGGTGGGAATGTTGAAGGAAGAGAGTGGAATGTTGAAGGAAGAGAGTGGAATGTTGAAAGAAAGAGGGGGGCGTGAGGGGGTGTTGAAGGAAGAGAGAGAAATGTTGAAAGAAAGAGGGGGGAAATGTTGAAGGAAGGGAGAGAAATGTTGAAAGAAAGAGTGGGGGTGGGGGTGTTGAAGGAAGAGAGTGAAATGTTGAAAGAAAGAGGTGGGGGGGGGGGGGATGTTGAAGGAAGAGAGTGAAATGTTGAAAGAAAGAGGGGGGGGGGGGTGTTGAAGGAAGAGAGAGAAATGTTGAAAGAAAGAGGGGGGGGGGGGGTGTTGAAGGAAGGGAGTGAAATGTTGAAAGAAAGAGGGGGGGGGGGGATGTTGAAGGAAGAGAGAGAAATGTTGAAAGAAAGAGGTGGGGGGGATGTTGAAGGAAGAGAGAGAAATGTTGAAAGAAAGACGGGGGGGGGGGGGGGGGGGGTTGAAGGAAGAGAGTGAAATGTTGAAAGAAAGAGGGGGGGGGGATGTTGAAGGAAGAGAGAGAAATGTTGAAAGAAAGAGGGGGGGGGGATGTTGAAGGAAGAGAGAGAAAATGTTGAAAGAAAGAGGTGGGGGGGATGTTGAAGGAAGAGAGAGAAATGTTGAAAGAAAGAGGGGGGGGGGGGGTTGAAGGAAGAGAGTGAAATGTTGAAAGAAAGAGGGGGGGGGGGTGTTGAAGGAAGAGAGAGAAATGTTGAAAGAAAGAGGGGGGGGGGGGATGCTGAAGGAAGAGAGAGAAATGTTGAAAGAAAGAGGGGGGGGGGGGATGTTGAAGGAAGAGAGTAAAATGTTGAAAGAAAGAGGGGGGGGATGTTGAAGGAAGAGAGTGAAATGTTGGAAGAAAGAGGGGGGGAATGTTGAAGGAAGAGAGTGAAATGTTGAAGGAAGAGAGTGAAATGTTGAAGGAAGAGAGTGAAATGTTGAAAGAAAGAAGGTGGGAGAGAGAGGGGAGGAGAGAGGGGTGGGTGGACAGAGACAGAGGCAAAGAGACAGAGAGACGGGCACAGACACAGAAAGATAGGTACAGATAAAGAGCGAGAGCAAGATTGAGAGAGAGAGACAGAGACAGAGACAGAGACTGACAGCGAGACAGAGAGAAAGAAAGACACAGCGAAACAAGGAGAGAGAGAGATACAGAGATAGAGATAGACAGAGAAAAAGAGAGAGACAGAGAGAGAGAGAAACAGGGAGAGAGAGAGACAGAAAGAGAGAGAGAGAGAGAGAACAACAGAGACTGACAGCGAGACAGAGAGAAAGAAAGACCCAGAGAAACAAGGAGACACACACACACACACACACACACACACACACACACACACACACACACACACACCACACACACACAGAGAGAGAGAGAGAGAGAGAGAGAGAGATACAGAGATACAGAGTAGAGATAGAGAAAAAGAGAGAGATAGAGAGAGACAGAGAGACAGAGAGAGAGAGAGAAGAAAAATGTTCAGGAAGCATCAAAGGTTTGTTGTAGCGCCCCACACACACCCACACACCCACCCCACACCCCCTACACACACGCCCCCCCCCCCCCCCCCCCCCCCCCCCCCCCCCCCCCCCCCCCCCCCCCCCCCCCCCCCCCCCCCCCCCCCCCCCCCCCCCCCCCCCCCCCCCCCCACCCCACCCCCTTTCAACATTGATTGGGCCTGATCGGGACGTCTCGTTTCATCAGACTGTCTTGGCACGGTGTTTGACAAGGTGATTAACGGCAAAATGATGGGGGCTAAGGGGTGGAAAGGGTTGTGATTTAGATTTTTTGAGGGGTGTTTTTTTGTTGTTGTGACAACTTTATTTTACAGACAGACAGACAGACAAAACAGAGATGAACGGACAGATACAGAATAAAAAAGAAGGCAGAAACACACACACACACACACACACACACACACACACAGAGAGAGAGAGAGAGAGAGAGAGAGAGAGAGAGAGAGAGAGAGAGAGAGAGAGAGAGAGAGAGAGACGCATACAAACACACACTAAATCATCATCATAACCATCATCATAATCATCATCACCTCCACACCACACCATACCACACCACACCACACCACACCACACCACACCACATCATACCACACCACACAAAACACACCACAATACATCGTACTACCACACTACACCTCAACTCAAACAGACTAATTATCATCATCGTCGTCGTCATTGTTGTTCTCGTCATCGTTATCACCACCCCTACAACCCACCACTGCCACCATCACCACCACCACAATCATCATCGTTTCATTCTTCTCTTCTAAAAAAAAAAAAAAAAAAAAGAGCTGTGTTCGGGGGTGGTGTGTGTGTGTGTGGGAGGAGGGGGGTAAGGAGGATGGGGGGGGAGGATCGGGTGGGGGGGGGCGTGGGTCGGGGGGGGGGGGGGGGGGGGCGGTGGGGCGGTTAGGGCGCGAAGCTGTCGTGATGCATGCGGTCAAAGACAGCCACAAGTCAGCAATCGCACAGGAAACCATGACGGTTTGAAAAGCTCACACCACTAATCAAAAACACGATGAACAGCACAAGCTCCATAATAATGTCTGGGAAGAGCGAGAGAGAGAGAGAGAGAGAGAGAGAGAGAGAGAGAGAGAGAGCGAGAGAGAGAGAGAGCGAGAGAGAGAGAGAGAGAGAGAGAGAGAGAGAGAGAGAGAGAGATACATACATACATACATACATACATACATACATACATACATTGAGAAGGGGTAAAGGAGGATGTGGAAGAAGTGTGTACGGGTTGATAGATAGATAGATAGATAGATAGATAGATAGATAGAGATAGAAGGGGGAGGGGAAAGAGTGTATGTGTGTGCTGGTGCGAGGGATGGGTGTGTGTGTGTGGGGGGGGGGGGGGAAGGGGGCAGAGAGGGCATGATAAGGGGGATATTGAAGAGGGTGGTGGGGAAAACTGGCCAGGGGCAAGGGGGAACCAGGAGGGGGCCATGAGGGGCGCGGGGCGGGGGGAGGGGGTCAGGGTGTGTGTGTGGGAGGGGGAGGGCGGGGGGTTAGCGACAACAGGAAAAGGGGGGGGGGGGGGGGGGGCAGAGGTACCAGCATCGGGTTTGCTTAGGACCGGAGATGGGAAGGCGAAAAATCGATACCGTGGATGACGCGAGGCGCAGCCAGAAAATCCCTACCCACCCCTCTTTCAATGTTGATCCCTGGTGGATAAATCTGGAGAGACATCACGAAAACAAACAAACTGGGAAGGGAGGGGGGGGGGGGGGGGGGGGGGGGGGGGGCGAGGAGTGTGTCAATTCTGATTAAACAAATCACATTCCGGAACATTAACTGGAGTGAAGTCTGCTGCTGCTGCTGCTGCAAATAGCTCTCTCTCTCTCTCTCTCTCTCTCTCTCTCTCTCTCTCTCTCTCCATCAGAGAGAAGTCAATAAAGTGGCGTTGTTGGCCTTCATTTTGGAATGATTTGTTCCTTGTTCGTTTTTTTTATTTTTAAAAAAAAAACTTTTTTACATATAATATTTTGTTCGGGTCTTTGTTTATTCGTTTGTTGCTGTTGTTGTCGATTTCTGTTTCTGTCTGATGGAATTATGAGATTGTTTGCCACGATGTTAACATAATCATTTGTTTGATAAATGGCTAACTATTTTAAGTTGCAATGAAATTACCAGAGTCCTTCTTGCTTGTAAATTTCACCAAAGCATGTGACATAATTGATACTGACGACCCGCACACACACAAAAATAAGCTACGGGTTTGGGTCTGTCAAACAACACTTTCATTGTTAAGCAGTCTTTATTTGATGACAGAAAACGTATTGTAACGGTAACGGTTAGAAGTTCGTTCTTTTGCCTTGCACACACACACACACACACACACACACACACACACACACACACACACACACACACACACACACACACACACACACACACACACACACACACACAAATAAGCTGCGGGTTTTGGTCTGTCAAACACCACTTTCGTTGTTAAGCCGTCTTTATTTGATGACAGAAAACAAGTTATAACGGTAACGAATCGAAGTTCGCTGTTCTGCCTCGCACACACAAAAAACTGCAAATTTTGACCTGTAAAACAACCTTTAATTTTATTGTTAAGTCATCTTTATTTGATGACAGAAAACTTGCAACGGCAACAAATCGAAATTACCTCTTCTGCCTTCACTCTTGTGCCTGAGTGTAAAGTTCGTAAAACCAGTATACTCTAGATATCTAACAACACGTGAATTTCTTGCGGATGGTGCAGTTATACACGCCAGTCATTACAGTTTAACCAGAAGAAATACGCGTAAACGCATTTGCTGTCTTCATCCACAGAAAACCGTTGGTGAAAGAAGAAGAGCAAAAGTTGCATCACATATCACCTTTCTATCGACGTCTATTAAGATACCAGCCAATCGTATTCCCGGTGTGCGTATGGCTTGAGGAAGATGGGCAATTACGGAAATTAAAAAAAAGCGTATTCACATCAGCTTTCTTCCGGGTAAAGTTCTAATCGATAGGCAATATAACTAAACAGACAGGGCCACACTAGCAAGGCCTTTTTTTCTTTCCTTCTATCGCAGTTTATCTGTATTTGTATGACAGTCAGTCGTGCATACCACAACAGCAGAAGAGGCATCTGCTGTCCTGGCTATCTGGGCTAGAACTTAATTATAGTGGAGACTGTCTTGCCTAAGTTACATCCCCTCGGCCAAGAGGGTTTTGGGACAGTCAGTGTTGGGATGGTCCCTAAAGGCCAACCAGCCCACCCCCAAGGCTGCAGCACTGAGAGTCAGTGCAATCTTGCCTCCTGAATTTCAGAGTCATTGTCCTTCACAAAAAGACTGGGCTGTAAATGACTTTCCTATTGCAGTGGTGAAGCCATTGATCGATCACACAGCTCTCACTTTTACAGTTTATCACCGGAGGGTTGGAAGGGAAAGAGGTGCGTGTCCTTAGCTTTTGGCACCCATTTCGGCTCCATGGCGGTCTTCGTGACCCTCTTGCTTCCTCTACACAACAGCATGATCAGACAGCCCCCCTCACTCTAACCCCCCACTCCCCTACCCCCCCCCCTCTCCACACACACATACCTCACGCCCGAGCCCCCTCCTCCTCCCACCCACCTTACCCACCCAACCTCCTCTTTCCTGTCCTCTCGCCCCCCCCCCTTCCCCCGAGCCCCCTCCCCCACCCCCTCGTTCTTCGTATGGCATCGCTCCTTGACGCTTGGCGCTTGGCCTTCCAAAACCCGTCCTCCTGTTTCTGCGAGTGTCCTCAGACATATGGTTCTTTTCTATTTTTTTTTCAAAAATAGGATAATTTTACTCTGCTTTTTCTGTTTTTTTCTCACCTTACTTTCTTTCCTTTCTTCTTCTTCTTCTTCTTCTTCTCCTCCTCCTCCTTCTTCTTCTTCTCCTCCTTCTCCTCCTCTTCCTCCTCCTTCTTCTTCTTTATCACTGTTCCTACTTTGTATTTCTCCTCCTTCTCGATCTCCTCCACCTCCTCATCCTTCTTCTCCTTCTTCCCAGTCTCTGTCTCTTTCTCCTTCCCACTCTCACACTCTCTCTGTCTCTCTCTTTAAGTCACACGTCAAAACAAGAGATGATGCCGTTGAAGAAATAGTGTCTGTATGTCTCTTACTCTGTTTGTGTGTGTCTGTGTGTCAGCGTAAGACTGTTTTTCTCTCTGTGTGAAACAACAACAACAACAAGAAGAAGAAAACAAAGAAAAACAAACAAACAAACAAAAAACCACCCCCACCCCTAAAAACAACAACAAAAAAAACAACAAAAACAAAACAGAACAACCTAAACAAACAAAATAAAACAACGAAACAAACAAATATACAAAACAAATCAATAACTTAAAAACAATAAGATTGATAATGCCGATGGATGTTTTGTTTTCTATTCTATTCATTTCTTTCTTCTATTCGCACGTTTCTATCGCCTTTGTTTATGTCTCACTTCGACCCTCGCCCCATTTACCAGCACCCCTACCCCCACCCCCACCCCCTGCCCCCGCTTCCCCCGACCGCCGCCCGTCCCCCCGCCCCCCCCACCCTCCCCTTGTGTTGCCTGATGAACTCCTTAAGCTTTTGTCTTTGTCAAATAAAACTTTTTTCTCCCTCACTCTTGCCCCCCCCCCTCTCTCTCTTTCTTTCTCTGTCTCTCTCTTTTCTCTGTGTTTGTCTCTGTCTTCTATCTCTTTCTCTGTCTCTCTTTTTTCTGTCTGTCTGTCTGTCTGTCTCTCTCTGTTATTTCTTGTAGGTCCCCACATCCTCCTCCTTTCAAATAATAATCTATATTAGTATTGTATACAATATTTGATTTTTTGATTAATTTTCTGTCCTAATTCCGCTTCCCACATCCCCCATCTCACACACACATTCTTCCAATATTATGTTTTTCTTTCTCCAACAACAACAACAACAACAACAACAACAACAACAACAACAACAACAACAATAATAGTAATAATAATAATAATAATAATAATAATAATGATGATGATGATATCATTTATTTTCAGTCTAATATCATCATCATTTCAGATGAACAGACTATAAATGAATAAATAAATAAACGAATCTCTCTCTGTGTCACGCCATGCTAGCGCTACCAGGATGGGTAGTGGGTGAGGTCGTATCCGATATCTTTGTTTACAGATGGATTCCTTTGCTTGATTTCCAGTGCTTCTCTTCTTTGTTTGTTTTTGCCCCCCCAGGAGGTGTCAGCTCGTGAAGATTTGGGTGTTTTCTGTTTTGTTTTGTTTTTGTTTTCTCTTTTTAAATCAAATTCGCGTGTGTGTGTGTGTGTGTGTGTGTGTGTGTGTGTGTGTGTGATATTTGTCTCCGAAATAGGCTTTTAACTTTTGCAATGTGCTCAAAGGAGGCAAAAAAAAACAAACAAACAAAAACAAACAACAACAAAAAACAAAAACAAAAAAAAGAAAAGAAAAAAAGAAAAGAAAAACCAAAAAAACAACAACCAAAAACGTTAGGCCTATATTCGATGTGAGTGTATTGAATTTGCATATGTTACTACTGCCAGATACTATTTTGGACGTTTGTGTTTTGTCAGCTTCCATGTGTCGCTGTTATGCATTTGGGAATGTTTAATCTGGGCATGAAATCATTATCTTGTAGTGTGTGTGTGTGTGTGTGTGTGTGTGTGTGTGTGTGCAGATCAGGCAGAGATCCGTACTGTGACAAAGACGCTTTCTTTCAATTTCTTGAATAAAACTTCTCAGAAATATGTAAAGGCGTTAAGAGAGAGAGAGAGAGAGAGAGAGAGAGAGAGAGAGAGAGAGAGAGAGACAGACAGACAGACAGACAGACAGACAGACAGACAGACAGAGACAGACAGAGAGAATGAGAAAGAGAGAATACTGAAATGTTTAATGTCATTAGCTGAAAAGCTCTGGTGACATAATAGGTACTAATCAGAACGAAATGGTGCAAAATAGATAATATGGAACAGAAACCCCCCCAAAAAATAACAACAACAAAACAAAACAAACAAACAAACAAACAAAAACAAAACAAAACAACAACAACAACAAAAAAAAAACAAAAAAAACTAAACAGAATCGAAACAACATAAACTGATAAAAGATTTGCGACACTTTTGCACTGTCACCAGCCTAAAGTACATGTGACAGCGGGCTAATGTGCCTTTTTTTCAGTCGTTCGTCTCCAAAGTTTGGACAGAAGACAGAAAACAAAGTACAGATAAATCATATAATAAAGATTTATGCATGTAACATCGGCACACATCATATCAATACAAACACATACTAAAAGTACATATAAATCCTGAAATAATTATTAATGTCTCAATATCAAAGCACCATCATATCAATACGAACACATCAAATGTCGAGACTGACCATCCAAATGTAACCCTTCCTTTTTATCTATGCTTTTTTCCTCATAGAACCCATACTAATTTTTGAGAGAGAGAGAGAGAGAGAGAGAGAGAGAGAGAGAGAGAGAGAGAGAGAGAGAGAGAGAGAGAGAGAGAGAGAGGAGCATATTCACAGGGAGAGATAGGCGTGTCGTATATTTATCCATATTTATTCATCCAGACGTATTTGTCAATGTAACTATCTATCTATATATCTCCCTATGTGTTTGTCTGTCTGTCAATCAGTCACTCTGTCATTTACTGATTCACATACAGACACAGACAGACACAGACAGACAGACAGACAGACACACACACACACACACACACACACACACACACACACACACACACACACAGAGGCACGTACGAAGTTATAGAAATCTTTCGTGTGTTACGCTGTACTTTGTACACTACTGTAATCATCCACCTTTTCAAGATGATGTGTACGAAGCACGAAGCAACACTGTCCTGATGTTATGTGCCATTGTATCATTCAAAAGCAGGGGAAAGTTTTTCAACGCTTGCGTATTCTCCCATCCTTCTATCGACGTCACGGACACAGATATTAATAACAAGAGACGAAGAATAATATTCAACGTCACGACTCCAAAAACCACGTGAGACCCTGGCAGATTCTGACGATCGAAACTTGCTCGTCTCTTCCCCGTCAGAAGCGAACTGTGACGATGATGGTGTAGAAATAACAAAAACCAATGCCATCGAGAAACGCAAGGCAAGAAGTTTATTTCATGTGTCCCAAGGGAGGCATTGGAATGTTCTATTCAAGCATCCTTTACACAATCACACACACACACACACACACACACACACACACACACACACACACACACACACACACACACACACACACACACACACACACACACACACACACACCATATAAACAAAAAAGAGTGATGTCAAAAAGTATCAACAAAAAAACCAAAAACAAATAAACAAAAACAAACAAACAAACAAACAAACAAACAAACAAAAAAGAACCCAAATACACAGATAAAAAATCCCACAAAAAATCACACAAGCAAAAAAGCAAATGCACATTAGCAAGTCATTTTTTCTTTGGCAATGGAAAAAAAAAATTTTCCCTCTCATTATACAAAAGTCTACTGAAAAGAACTACGTAGAGGAGATAAATTAACAATCATCTTTGTAGGAATTTTTGTTTATATACCAAACAATAAGTTAAGCGTAAAACAAATACATACTCACATGAACGCATCGGTGAGGTTACAGTTTTCAAGCAGGAATCTTACCTTTGAACATTGAACTTTTGCTTCCTTGGGCACTCCAGTCCTTACTAAATGACATTTGGGATCAAAATGTCTTATAGAGTCCATCACAACAGTGACAAAATTTCTTTAAAAGAAAAACGTATTGTCATGCCTACCGTGTGCAAGCAGAACTCCGGGGATTTAAACTGCAAATTGAAGTCACCAAACAGTAATTCTTCCAAGAAGGGTATCGTGAAATGTTTTCTTGCAGCTAGCTATTCTGATCAAAGTGTGTTGCTTCAGCCATGACCATATGCATGGACATAGACATGGACATAGACAGACCTATTCCACAGTGTTGTTTTGGCACTTGTTGGGCTTTTTAGGCTTTGTCAAGAGTGTAACCAAAAGAGAAAACAACCAATCACCATCCAAAAACGTTAACTCACTCAGTACGGCCAGTCCTCTCTTCTCCTCTACACAGACCCCTCGGATGTCCAGTGGGTGTCTGAATGACCCAACCTTTAGCTTCCGTCGTCAGTATTGTGGTATTCTTTGTCAACATTCACGTCTTCAGTATAAGAGCCTTCCGCTTGCAATATTTTGATGATGGTAATTGGGGTGAAACGCTGTTAACGTCGTCTCT
>NC_134884.1:31361457-31366457 GCF_041734735.1 Babylonia areolata | reverse complement strand
CTGTCTCTCCCTCCCAGTTCCCCGCCCCCACCTCCCTCCCCACACATCCCTCCCTATCATCTCTTAACTAAAAAAAAAGTATATATATATATATATATATATATATATATATATATATAGCGGTCTTTGTGCTGTCGGCTGATTTGCTTGACATAACGTCTTGATCTATTTGCAAAAGTTCAATAACTTGTATCTGGAAAAAAAAGAAGAAGAAATGCTGTCGTGTATCGTTCCAGCACCTCCACTGGTGCCAAGCTATCTTCATGCATGGCCTTATTTGTGATAAACGTTCGACATGAGCTGAGTCAGCAGAATTAGAAAAGAAAAAAACAACAAAAAACAAAACAAAAAAACCCCAAAACAAAAACAACAACAACAACAAAGAACAAAACAACAACAACAACAACAACAACGACGTATATTACGCTTCTCATACACCCAATATATTTTGTTTCTAAACAGAACACATACGATTTGTTGGCAAGGAAAAGCCTCCATCCTCAATTCCAGTTATTGATAACATTGGAAAAACCCTAGCGGAACAACTTGAACATCGTGTGAGGATAACTCCTAACCATTCTTTTTTTTTCTTGTTTTTTTTTTAAATTCCATTTCCATGGCAACGAAATGACTCATATGGGGTTCTTAAAGACTTCAACCCAAGTCCTTACAGTTAACATAAGAAAGGATGAGACAGGGGATAGAAAGGGAAAACTTAAACAATCTGTTTTGTCGTTGTGTTTTCGAAAATTCTCTTATTTTCACCGAACATGCACAAGCCACCTTTCTCATGCCACCACCTTTTCTTCTCTTCCTCCTCTTCTTCTTCTTCACTTCAGCCACCATTTCCGCTCACTTGCTCCTTCCTAGTGCCAGTGCCAACGACCGCTTTCAGCTGCCAAGCAACCAATCACAAAAAGTGTCTAGAACCCCGCTCTGAGACGGCCCCCGTAGACTGTCGGGTTGGGGGTGGGGTGGGGTGGGGTGAGGGTTAGAAGCAACCTGATTTGATTTGTGTCCAGAACTACTACTGCCCAGCGATGACCTGTAGCAGAAAGGGGTGTGTGTGGGGGGGTTTGGGGGGGGAGAGGGAGGGGGCACTGGGGGGGGGGGGGGAAGAGAAGGGGAAAGGAGGAGTGGGGTGGGGGGTGGGGGTGAAGGGATCTGATAAGTTCTATGTACAGCCGTCATGTCTCCAGAAGAGTGGGACACGTCCATTCAGACATCGTGGAGTTGGGAGTTATTGACAGGGCCTGCTGTGTCCTTCTCTCTCTCTCTCTCTCTCTCTCTCTTTGTTTCTTCTGTCTCTTGTCTCTTTCTCTCTGTGTGTCTCTTTCTCATTCTTTCCTTCTCTTTCTCACTTTCATCTCTCTCTCTCTCTCTCTCTCTCTATATATATATATATATATCCCTCTCTTTTTCTCTTTCTCTCTTCTCTGTCCCTTTTTCTCTATGTCTCTGTCTCTGTCTCTGTCTCTCTCTCTCTCTCTCCCTATCTCTCTCTGCGAATAGGACAGGCCTGGACAGTATGGATATGACAGGAGCATGTTTCTTCATAGACTGTGATGTGTGTGTGTGTGTGTGTGTGTGTGTGTGTGTGTGTGTGTGTGTGTGTGTGTGTGTGTGTGTGTGTGTGTGTGTGTGTGTGTGTGTTGGAGGAGGGGCGGGGTGAGGGTGCAGGCAGTCTCATATTTTCAGAATGTTACCACCCACTACACAATTGTTTGGACGCCATGGATTGGCATGGGCCTACTGTTTATTTGTTAGAATTTGTATTTCTTTTTATCACAGCAGATTTCTCTGTTTGAAATTCGGGCTGCTCTCCCCATTTTTTTTCCTGCGTGCAGTTTTAGTTGTTTTTCCTAAAGAAGTGGATCTTTTTGACATAATTTTGCCAGGAACAACCCTTTTGTTGCCGTGGGTTCTTTTACGTGCGCTAAGTGCATGTTGCACACGGGACCTTGGTTTATCGTCTCATCCGAATGACTAGCGTCCAGACCACCACTCAAGGTCTAGTGGAGGGGGAGAAAATATCGGCGCTCAGATTCTCTCGCTTCCAGGGCGGACGTGTTACCTCTAGGCCATCACTCCACATTTACGGCGGGTCGGGCTGTGGATGGGGGAATGCCGTGAATTTCATGACGTTATCAAACATATATTTACTACTATTACTATGCTGCTTTTTTCCCCTTGGCATAAAGGTTCCATTCTCTCAATACAGGATATTTCACAGTAACCATTACAACGTATCTTCGCACACATCGAATGTGACAATGTTCAAATATAAATAGAACATGGTTTCAAATTACATTAGCACAAAATTTGTTTGAAGCGCAAAGAAAACGAGTCACAAAAAAGAACAAACAACTGAGGAAAATAACAAAGCACAAAACAAGAAACAGAGCTGTGGTCAGTTTGTATTTTAAAACTCCCAATACATATCCAAGCGTTCGTTTGTCTGTCGTTTTGCAGTGCGGTTGATTTTTATTATGACCACATGGTTTAGGCCCTCCCTCCAAACGTAGCGAAATACTTTGTGGTTCGTCCGTCGGGATCGACGAGGACCATCTAGTCATCCTGGAGGTGGGTGGGTTGGGCTCTGTGGGTGCGCAGATGACTGGTCAGGCCAATCCGCGCCCGGAAGGTTCTGACGCAGTGTGGACAGGGGATGGTGGCGGCTGTCGGGGACTTGTTGGCACTGCTTTTCCTGGCCTGTCTGCGTTGCTCTGCTGCAGCGATTCTGTTGGCTTCACAGGATTTGGCGCCTTTGTGGACAGCTGAACGCCAATTTGGTCTGTCCATTGCATTCAGCTCCCATGTGTCGTGGCTGATGCTGAAGGCCTTCAGAAAAGCTTTCAGAGTGTCTTTGAAGCGCTTCTTTTGGCCTCCGTGGGAGCGCTTGCCATGTTGGTGTTCGCCATACAGCAGTTTCTTGGGGAGCCGGTGGTCTGGCATACGAACTACATGGCCTGCGAAATACTTTAACGCACACATGAAGACATACAAGCAACCGGAACCAAAAGCTTCACAGAGTACGAAATTACTACAATGCCCATTGCTACATGTAGTATTGATAATCTGAGAACCAACTCCATGTGCCAGTTGCATTGCTTAGTTCTAACCTTTTGACAGTTACACGTGACTAAATGCCTACGTTGAACCGAACTACGCCATTGGTCAGTTCCACACTACATACAGTTAGCAGCGGGTTACGACCATACTAGGCTCTTCCGTCCGAGCAATGCAACTGGCTCCAGCATAACAATGATGAAGATGAAGTCTGCTTCGTCTGCTCATTCGGCGTGCAACCACGTTTACTACACACATCGAAAATGACAATGTTCAAATAAATAAATTGTAGTATTGACGCTCTTGCTGTATTTGCTGTCATTCCAGTACCATCATCAATACGACTATATTTGTTATAATATTGATCTGTCAACATATTTCCTGTTCTTCATTTATCTCTTCTTTTCAATCCTGTTCCACAACATTGTGCTTCTATTCTTTGTTTTTCCCCAAAAAATAAAATATTATTTCAATAATACCATATACCTTTTCCCCAAAGTTGTTTTCGCTTAGTTTTTAGCATGAAACAATCCAATAACAAATGGCGACTACGCACTGTTTCTACCCGTATCTCCTCCTTGAGGATTCACCCGTTTCTACCAGTGAAAATGACTGACGAGCAACCACAGTATTCTCCAATCAAGGAACGTTGTTGCCCTCTCTGTACCTTTTGTGGTGAGTTTGTCAGGGCCCAGTGAATAACAGGCTGTCATAGAGAGGACGGGATTGTTCACAGACCGAGGATCAATACCTCTAATGATGTACAGCTCCCGTTCGTGCCTGGACGCTTCCTGTGTCATTCAGATTTCAGGCACGCACGTATACATACGTACACTCGGACAGATATGTGACACTGTACGTGTAAGGCCGTTATTATTTTATTTACCCCTCCATGTAGGCAGCCATACTCCGTTTTCGGGGGTGTACATACTGGGTATGTTCTTTTTTTTCCATAAACCACCGAACGCTGACATGGATCTTTAACGTCCGTATTTGATCTTCTGCTGCGTATACGCTAGCAGGTCTGCACATATGTTGACCTGGGAGATCGGAAAAAAAAATCTCCACCCTTTACCCACCAGGCGCCGTTATCGAGATTCGAACCAGGGACCGTCAGATCATACGTCCAACGCTTTAAAAACTCGGCTATTGCGCCCGTCTATTCAAAGACATTTAAAGACCCTTTTCAGAACCCTGCACCACCACAACCGCGCCCCTATCGCTAGAGAGTCTGGCAGGCCTTGGTTTGAGTATACCAATTTAATTTGTTTATCAGGCTCCGTATAGCTCATTGGAACTGAAACTGAAACTGAAGCTGCTCGGATTTCTGTGCTGTGCTTTCAGTGGCATCCAGCCTTGAATTGGCCTCCAGGCTCTACAAGCAACATGGTTTGATTTGATTTCAGTGACATCGTTCCAGTGCTGTTTGTCCCGAATGCCCCCATACACAGCCACCCCCATACACAGCCACCCCCATACACAGCCACCCCCATATACTTGCTTTATCGTAATCTGGTGACCGATCTATCAGGTGATGTAATGACTCTGATTGTAGAGCAGGTCGCCTTAAGGTTGCCCATCACGGAAGACCCAGCGTTTTTGCTACCTGCTTAATCACATCAGTGGTATTCAGTACTACTTTTTCTGATCCGACATACACAGGAAAACTTAGAAAGCAAGCAAGAGACATTTTTGTTTTCAGACGCCAGTGCACAGTCCCTCTGGTGAAGAAATAGTTAATGACTGTGGAGGTACAAAAAGCCCATGACCATGGCGATGCGTATGTCAGAAAAGAACAGAAGAAAACAGAAACAGAATGAAAGAAAAACTCTCAAAGAGTTTTCTAGTAAGGGATGAGAGATTATCGTATTCATAAAAAGAAAAAGAAGAAGAAAAAAAAATCAAAGAGCTGAAACCCGTAGTCACCGAAG
>NC_134884.1:31341457-31356457 GCF_041734735.1 Babylonia areolata | reverse complement strand
GCACAGGTTGACCCCAGTCACGTAACTCGTCCGCAACTTTTCTTTGTTTTCCCCCTTGTAGTGAAGGTTGCATTAATTTTGTCAAAGAAAACACATGTAATCAAATTCCACAATAAGGTGATCAAAACCGCAAAAATACGCAATCAAATTTCAAAAGTACATAATCAGTTTCCATAAAAAATATATAAAAAAAACCCCAGTGAAACATTACACGGTAGAATCTACTTTAAGGAGCATACATAACACTGACAATACCTTCACAGAAGTTATATCATTAATTAATTGCAAGAGGTGTTAAAATTTTGCATATCCGCAACCTTTCTTGCTTTTTTTTTTTTTTTTTTTTTTTTTAACCGATTGCGTATTTCGTGACCGCGTCAGTTAAAACACACAACTTTCACGTTGGCTGAATTAGTTTTAGTTCAAGAGTGCCTGGCTTTTGTCTCGACATAGATCAGTGTACAGTTTTCAGTTTCGGCTTCAAGGAGGCTGATCCATATTCGCTACGCCACATCTGCTTACAAATTAAAAAAGGAGAAAAAAATGGAGCAGATGCTTGACGTACGAATAAACTTGAGATCAGTGAACATGTATCAACCCTTTCACTGCCGGAAAAAAACAAAAACAGGAGAAAGATATATTTCAAGTCATAAAATTAATCAGCCCAAAACTGAGAAAATGGTCTGGAGATATACCACTCCAGATAAATGAATTTTCAGCTTTCAAAAGAATTTTTTTCTTCTTTTGATGATGCCATCAGTGACTTCACAAGGGATGTAAGTACTACGTCCAAAGGAGGTCAAGGGGTCAAACATGTGCAGTCTGTGCGAACCATGCTGTGCAGTTTTAAAACTGGGTCCCATGGTGGATCGCTGAAGGAAAGGTACTGAAAAGGACACGACAGCAAGCATGGATGATACACAGATCGGATAATACATAATCATACATTACCTACATCACACAGTATGACAGTGACATTCCATCATTAGTCAATAGCTGACAATTTTCTATTGAATGCTTGATATCAGCAAATCAGTACAGCAAAATTATTGATTTCTTATTCATTTTCTAGCAGCCATGAGTAATGAACGTTCAAAAGTCATCCGAAGTTTCATGATACTTAGCTAGTATTAACTGAAGTGTAAGACCATCAAGAGCATGATGCCAGAACGCAAAATGAACTTTGATGAGAGAGAGAGAGAGAGAGAGAGAGAGAGAGAGAGAGAGAGAGAGAGAGAGAGAGAGAGAGAGAGAGAGAGAGAACAGAACAGAACAGAACAGCAGACGTTCAAATAACATCACGCTTCTAAACAGCGTCAGAGCTAGACCTTTTCATTGGATATCTAAAGGACAGAACAATCAACATCATGATGACAGTTTACTTCTAAATGGAGGCTGGGTGAGGTGAGAGCCCACCATCATCAGTGATCAAAGAGAAGAAAATGGACTGGACATCGTGCGTTCCAGTAACAGCTTGCTTCCAAATGGGATCTGAGAACACAACCCAACTTAGTTGCATACGGTCAAAGAGACAGAGGAAGACAAGAGTTGTACACACCCCAATGACAGCAAGATTCGGTAACGTATGGACAAGAAGCCAACCACCGGGTGGTGAAAGAGAAGGAAGGAAACATGATAGGAGAACTTCCAAACGAAGCTTAGGTGAAAGCCCAGCCACCACACGTCCAAGATGAATCATCATCATAACTATAAATTGTCAGATTAACATTGTTTTGCATTGACAAGGGATCACACAGAGAATAAATCAATCACAGAACCTGAACTGAAACATGAAGATAGGAGAAAAAAACATAAATGCAAAAAATAATCATTTTGTATGAACGTTAAACGGATAAACCAAAATTCAGAAATGGACACTGAGTCAGTTACAATCATGCCTTCCCAGCTTATCATATACAATATAGCAAATATCAAAATAACCACTTGCTTCCAACCCAGCCGTCCACCATCTGAGAGAGAGAGGGAGAGAGGGAGAGGGAGAGAGAGAGAGAGAGAGGGAGAGAGAGAGAGAGAGAGAGAGAGGGGGGGGGGCGGTCAATATAGAGTGGGCAGCAATTCTTGCACACGGAATATGGCTGAATACCCAGCCACCAACAGCGTAAGAAAAGATGACTCCTCTAGTTTAGATCCTGCCTTCCTTCATAAAAAAAAATCTGAAAAGACCCCTTCTTACAAATAGAAAGGCAGACGTAGTGACAGACACAGACATAAAAACAGATTGGTCAATGAAATATAGCAAAGGGGGGGAAAAAAAGGAAAGCCAAGCGTCCAACAACACTGAATAGAGTGATCAGCACAATAGGACACAGGAGGACCATGATCAGCATAGCGCTTTGTTAACACCTTCGTCAGGCAGACTCTCTCAGGACACCTTTAGGACTGGGGCTGACTCAGCGACGTATAAGATAAGATAAGATAAGATAAGATAAGAATAACTTTATTATCTCCACCTGGAGAAATTTGGTCAGGTGCATTATCACAACATAGACAAGTAAACAACATGGGGACCATAACTGTAAAAGCCAACAACAGCCCCAACAAATATTACGAAGATACAAATGTAAAAAATATCACATACATCGTTTCATACATACATCCACACACTGCAGGTAATAACTAGTATTCTTATTGTAAAAACAGAAAGAATTAAGAAACATTATTTGAATATAATTACAGTATGACAGTGCCAAACACTTGTGTAGAAAAACAACAACAACCCAAAACACACAAAAAGTACGAATGTACAAAAACCTGCAGCGCAACACACTGCATGACATAGAAGTGTCATACCCTGGATGATGTAACTGAAGTCTGACCTGAATTGGTGTAGCCAGCTCAGTCATAAGAAAGAATGAAGAAACAAAACAAAAACAATGAAATGATAATAGCAATGGCACTGAAGACTAGAAAGAAAGGATGAAAACTGAATGAACGTAAGGGTTTAAAGAAAGAAGAAAATAAACGAAAAAGCAGATAGATTGTAGAGAAGAATATTATAAAAAAAAAGATAGAAAGAAAGAACGAAAGAAAGAAAGTGTTAAAAGGAGAGAAAACAGTAAGAAAAAAAGAAAGAAAGAAGAAAGAAACAAACTAGATGAAGAAACCCTCCTAGATAGAGACAACCAGGAGGAAAAAAAATAGGCTGAACGCCATGTAAAAAAAAAAAAACAAACAAAAAAAAAACAAAAAAAAACGAAGAAACGAAGAAAGAAGGAAATGAAGAGCACACAGGCAATCATGTAAACATGTGGCAGACAATCAAGCAGATGGACGGAAAGAAAGAGAAACATAATGTAGACAAAGACGCAGACAGACAAACATGTACACAGAGAGATAGAAAGAAAAAAAAGGTCAATATATAACGGCAAAAGGGGGAAGGAAGGAAGGAAGAAGAAAAGGAAAGCCAACCGTCCAACAACACTGAATAGAGTGATCAGCGCACAGCACACAGGAGGACCAGGATTAGCATAGCGCTTTGTTAACGCCTTCATCAGGCGGACTCTCTCAGGACGCCTGTAAAGCTTGGGGCTGACTCAGCAACGTATGACAGTGCCAGAAGTTTGTACAGGAAAGAGATGGAATAGCATGAGTCACCGCCACGTGTTGTACACTGAAACAGTTCCAATGTACAAAAACATGCACAATAAAACACACTATAGCACAACATACTGTGTCACACTGAATTGCTATACCCAGAGATACGTAATAACGCAACACAACTTTGAGTACACAAACAATGTAGCCAGCTGAGTTATAAGAAAGAAGGAAGAAATAGTGAAAATACAATTCAAAGGATAGATGGTACGGAAGACTAGAAAGAAAGAAACACATAAAAGCGTTGAACTAAAGGAGTTAAGAAAAGTAAGAAATGAAGGAAAATGAAGATAAAGTGTGAACAAATGTAGAAAAGAAAGAAAGAAAGAACGAAAGAAAGAAACAAACCAACAATCAAAAGAAAACAACAACAGTGAAATAAATGAAAAGAGAGAAAAAAACAAAACAAAACTAAATGAATTCTCAAAGACAGACAGTCTGGAAGAAAGAAAGACTGAAAGCCATGTTAAAAAAGGAAAGAAACGAAGAAAGAAAGAAAGAAAGAAATGGAGAACACGTAGGCAGCCTGTAAACATGTAGCAGACAATCAAGCAGATGGACGGAAAGAAAGAGAAACATAATGTAGACAAAGACGCAGACAGACAAACATGTACACAGAGACATAGAAAGAAAAAAAAAGGTCAATATAAAACGGCAAAAGGGGGAAGGAAGGAAGGAAGAAGAAAAGGAAAGCCAACCGTCCAACAACACTGAATAGAGTGATCAGCGCACAGCACACAGGAGGACCAGGATTAGCATAGCGCTTTGTTAACGCCTTCATCAGGCGGACTCTCTCAGGACGCCTGTAAAGCTTGGGGCTGACTCAGCAACGTATGACAGTGCCAGAAGTTTGTACAGGAAAGAGATGGAATAGCATGAGTCACTGCCACGTGTTGTACACTGAAACAGTTCTAATGTACAAAAACATGCACAATAAAACACACTATAGCACAACATGCTGTGTCACACTGAATTGCTATACCGAGATACGTAGTAACGCAACACAACTTTGAGTACACAAGCAATGTAGCCAGCTGTGTTATAAGAAAGAAAGAAGAAATAGTGAAAAATACAATTTAAAGGATAGATGGTACGGAAGACTGGAAAGAAAGGAACAAATAAAAGTGTTGAACTAAAGGAGTTAAGAAAAGAAGGAAATGAAGGAAAAATAAAAATAAAGTGTGAACAAATGTAGAAAAGAAAGAACGAAAGAAAGAAACAAACCAGCAATCAAAAGAAAACAACAACAGTGAAATAAATGAAAAGAGAGAGAAAAAAAAAAAACACTAAATGAATTCTCAAAGACAGACAGTCTGGAAGAAAGAAAGACTGAAAGCCATGTTAAAAAAGGAAAGAAACGAAGAAAGAAAGAAAGAAAGAAATGGAGAACACGTAGGCAGCATGTAAACATGTAGCAGACAATCAAGCAGATGGACGGAAAGAAAGAGAAACATAATGTAGACAAAGACGCAGACAGACAAACATGTACACAGAGACATAGAAAGAAAAAAAAGGTCAATATATAACGGCAAAAGGGGGAAGGAAGGAAGGAAGAAGAAAAGGAAAGCCAACCGTCCAACAACACTGAATAGAGTGATCAGCGCACAGCACACAGGAGGACCAGGATTAGCATAGCGCTTTGTTAACGCCTTCATCAGGCGGACTCTCTCAGGACGCCTCTAAAGCTTGGGGCTGACTCAGCAACGTATGACAGTGCCAGAAGTTTGTACAGGAAAGAGATGGAATAGCATGAGTCACCGCCACGTGTTGTACACTGAAACAGTTCCAATGTACAAAAACATGCACAATAAAACACACTATAGCACAACATACTGAATTGCTATACCCAGAGATACGTAATAACGCAACACAACTTTGAGTACACAAACAATGTAGCCAGCTGAGTTATAAGAAAGAAGGAAGAAATAGTGAAAAATACAATTCAAAGGATAGATGGTACGGAAGACTAGAAAGAAAGAAACAAATAAAAGTGTTGAACTAAAGGAGTTAAGAAAAGAAGGAAATGAAGGAAAAAGAAAAAAAAATTCTGAACAAACTTAGAAAAGAAAGAAGAAACGAATGAAAGAAAGAACGAAAGAAAGAAACAAACCAACAATCAAAAGAAAAAAACAACAGTGAAATAAATGAAAAGAGAGAGAAAAAAACAAAACAAAACTAAATGAATTCTCAAAGACAGACAGTCTGGAAGAAAGAAAGACTGAAAGCCATGTTAAAAAAGGAAAGAAACGAAGAAAGAAAGACATAAAGAAATGGAGAACACGTAGGCAGCCTGTAAACATGTAGCAGACAATCAAGCAGATGGACGGAAAGAAAGAGAAACATAATGTAGACAAAGACACAGACAGACATTCATCTCACACACACTTGGATCATGACTTTGACATTCTTTTTTTTGTGTGTGGATTTCATTCATATTTATCACGGATTTCATGGGTGGCGGAGAACACGGAAACGCGACACAATATGGGAATGTTTTGTGTGTGCCGGATGAAAGTTCATGTTTGTTTTTTGTTTCCCCTTGCCATGTTCCTTGTACTGTGCGAGAAAGGCGCACATGACATCAGGTTGAAAATTGTCACTTCTGTCTCTCTCTCTGTGTCTGTCTTCGCCTGTCCCCCTCCCCTCTCCCCCCCCCCCCCCCCATTTCTGTCTCTCTCTCTCCTCACACACTCTCTACATCTCTCTATTAAGGAAATGTGTGTTCTGGTCAAAAGAAAAGCATAATGATAATTGTAACGAAAGGCACTTTTCACTCGCGAGCAATCAATTTATTGCTGCGTCTGCTTGCGATGGTAAAGTATATTGTCAGATGTATGTGTAAATGTAACTATATGTCGATTTTTATATCAAATATTTTTGTATGCATGTTTGAATGTTTGCTGGATCCATTTGACATTTTGTCTCAAAGATATTCTTGTGATAAGCATGTGCTCTTTGTCGTCGGTTCAGTTGATGAACCTAGTGGGTTGTTTGATCAATGTACTGATTGTTTTATGCAATATGGATAGTTCTTTATCAATTGTTTCAGTTAATTGTCAGGGCCTGAACAATAGTCAAAAAAGAAGAGATGTGTTTCATTATTTAAAAAATAAACAATATTCGATCTATTTTTTGCAAGATACACATTTTGAAAAAAATATGGAATGTTATATTCTTTCTGAGTGGGGTTATCAAGCTTACTTCGCAAGCCATGCATCTAACGCAAGAGGAGTTGCTATTCTATTTAATAACAATTTTGAATTCAAGGTAAAAAACGTTTATAGGGGTGATGGGGGAAACAGTATTATGATACTGGCCGAAATTAAGCAAAATGACTTTCTGTTTGTAAATGTGTATGGTCCAAATAGAGATGACCCGGAATTCTATGATATTTTAAGCGAAAAAATTAAAGATTTCAATGTCAGTAATGTAATAATTGGTGGAGATTTTAATTTAGTACTCGACCCATCTAGAGACTATAATAACTATAGAAACGTTAACAACCCAAAGGCTAGAGAGATAGTAGAAAAAATGATTAGCGGATTAGAATTGAACGATATCTGGAGGGATCTAAATCAAGATGTTCACAGATACACATGGAGAAGAACTAATCCATTTCAACAAGCTAGGTTGGATTTTTTTCTCATTTCAGATCAAGTAGTTTCTTTCGTTGAAGATGCAGATATTGATTACGGATATAGAACTGACCACTCAATGATCTTGTTAAGGCTAAAATTTGATAACAAATGTAAACGGAACACGTTTTGGAAATTCAACTCCTCATTATTAAAAGATAAGGGTTATTTAGACGAAATTAATGAAGAGATAAAAAAGGTTAAAGAGGAATATGCAGTTAGCCCGTATTTAAGAGAGGCAGTGGATACTATTCCAGTTCAAGACTTACAGTTGTCAGTACCTGATGATCTATTCCTAGACTTTCTATTAATGAAGATTAGATCAAGGACTATTTCTTATGCAACAATGAAGAAAAGGAAAACAAACGAAGAGGAGAATACTTTACAACAAGACATTCAGCAACTAGAAAAGCTAGAAGTAAAAAGTAAGGAAGATGTTATGAATATAGAAGCTAAGAAGGAACGATTGAGAGTTATTCGGGAGAAAAGAATAGAGGGAGTAATTTTAAGATCAAGGGCAAGATGGATAGCAGATGGGGAAAAAGTAACTAAATATTTCTGTAATTTAGAAAAACGTCATTATATAAGCAAGAATATGGCTAGATTAAATGATACACATGGCAATGTTCTAAATAACCAAAAAGAAATTCTGAAAGAAGTCCAAGGTTTCTATGAAAATTTGTATAAAACTTCAAACGTTGAAGACTGCGAAATTAACGAACTTATAAAAGATATTCCATGTTTAGATGTTGATGAAGCACATGATTTAGAGGGCGATATTACGTTTGAAGAGGCTAGTTTAGTACTAAAAGATATGAAAAACAATAAGAGTCCTGGTACAGATGGTTTCACGGCAGAATTTTTTAAGTGTTTTTGGAGCAGAATAGGTGATTTTGTTGTAAGGTCATTAAACACTAGTTTTAGAAAAGGTCAACTTTCTTGCGTTCAAAAACAAGGAATAATTGTATGTATCCCTAAAGGAGACAAACCTAGAAACTTCATCAAGAACTGGAGGCCAATATCACTGTTAAATATCGTATATAAAATCGGATCGTCATGTATAGCCAACCGTATAAAAACTGTCTTGCCCAAACTTATTGCAGAAGACCAAACTGGCTTTATCAGGAATAGATATATAGGTGACAATATAAGGTTGATTTATGACACAATAGCTTACTTAGAAGAGCACAATCTACCTGGACTTTTGTTAAATATCGATTTTGAGAAGGCTTTCGATTCAGTTGGTTGGAATTTTATGTTTAAAGTATTAAAAGCATTTGGTTTCCAAAATGGGATATGTAAATGGATAGAAACATTTTATAATAATATCAGATCCTGTGTTCTTGTAAATGGGCAAGTCTCTAGCTGGTTTAGTGTAGAACGGGGATGTAGACAGGGAGACCCACTATCACCGTACCTTTTTGTTTTGTGTGTTGAAATATTAGCAATAATGACACGAGAAAATGAAGATGTACGTGGTATAACGATCAACAATATGGAACACAAACTTTCTCAATACGCAGATGATACTGAATTTCTTTTAGCAGGTGACAAAAAATCATTTGAGACATGCATGCATATAGTGGACACGTTTGGGCGTAAATCAGGCCTACATATGAATTTTGGAAAAACAAGTGCAATTTGGCTGGGAAGTAGTAAAAATTCTAATATTCGGTATATGGAGCATCTAGGGATAGAATGGAATCCACCAAAATTTAGAATTCTAGGAATCTGGTTTACAAATGATTTACAAAACTGTGCAAATATGAACTACTCTGAAAAATTAGCAGATGTTATACAATTATTTAGAGTATGGATAAGAAGGCAAATAACAACCCTTGGACGAATAGCTGTTCTAAAATCATTAATTTTGTCTAAACTGACTCATTTGTGGATTTTACTGCCTAACCCACCTGACAATTTTTTTCGCATTTTACAAAATCACTGTTATAGTTTTGTATGGAACAAAAAGAATGATAAGATAAATAGAAAAACTGCGCATAAAAGTATCAGAAATGGTGGTCTGGGATTACCGGAATTAAAAACCTATGCATCCTCTCTAAAATTGACTTGGATACGGAAAGTGGGTAAAACGCATCATAAATGGAAAAACATTGCCATGGCTAATTTTCCTGTGCTGAATGATATCCATAAATACGGGCCAGAAATAACATTATCTTTCGCTCAAACAAATATTTTTTGGACAGATGTATTTAATGCATACAAAGAATTTTTCTATAAAATAGATTGCAATACCTCTGCTGAGCTTCTGGCAGAACCAGTATTTTATAATCGAAGAATACAAATAGGGAAAACATTTATTCGGGGAAAAACATGGATAGATAAAGGTATATACTGTATTGCACATTTTTTGCTTGAAAATGGACATTTTATTTCTTACGAAGAATTCAAACGAAAATATAATGTCGACATCAATTTTCTTACTTTTGCTGGTTACATATCGGCAGTAAAAGAGCACATTCAAAAGAAGAACATAACCATAGATAATGATCAATGCTTAAATATGTCTATAATTTTCAAGAAATTGATGTCCATATGTAAAGGTTCCAAGCTTTATTATGACATACTTATAGACAATGGTGTTCATCCACAGTGTTGTTCAAAATGGGATGAAAAACTCAACATTGTTCATGACTGGAGAAAATGTTTTTTGTACATTTGTAAGATTCCAGATGTTAAACTGAAATGGTTTCAGATCAGAATTGTGCACAGATGCCTTGGGACAAATGTTATACTTAAAGAGATGGGTGTACTTAACAATGACCTGTGTAGTTTTTGCAACACAATGAAAGATAGTATTAGACACATGTTTTGGCAGTGTACAACCATCCAACGTTTCTGGCAAGAATTAATGGATCTGGTTAACGAAAGATGCCCAAATGCTCAAAATTTGCAATTAACTGAACCATTAGTCATACTTGGACATGACAAAAATATAGTCACTGATCCCACTTTTTATTTCATTTTGTTGCTGGCTAAACAATACTTGCACCAACGCAAGATGAACAGCACTGAACCTGTTCTGCAGGGTTTCATAAAAAAATTGGAATACAGATATACAGTTGAAGAATATATAGCTAGGAAAAACTTTCTTTATAATGATTTTATCAGCAAATGGTCTCCATATAAATCCTTGTTTTTTAATACAAATTGAAATAAGAATATATATTGTCATACAGTTCTGATATTGTTATTACTATATTTTGTATCTTACTATGCAATTTAAAGTATGGCCACATATGTGTCATTTATTGTGAGGTTGACAACCTACAATTTATCAGACTCCTTCGACTGTGCCCGGCGACCTTATATTTGATCTTGATTCATTGATCTTTGCCAGCATGTTCTTGTGGCTGTGTTATTATTACTATTATTATTAGTAGTAGTACTTCTTTTTGTTTCTCTGTGTGTGTGTTTAACAATGTAAAAATTGAATAAAAATGTTTGAAAAAAAAAAAAAAAAAAAAAAGACACAGACAGACAAACATGTACACAGAGACATAGAGAGAAAAAAAAAGGTCAATATAAAACGGCAAAAGGGGGAAGGAAGGAAGGAAGGAAGAAGAAAAGGAAAGCCAACCGTCCAGTATCAGTAGCTCAAGGAGGCGTCACTGCGTTCGGACAAATCCATATACACTACACCACATCTGCCAAGCAGATGCCTGACCAGCAACGTAACCCAACGCGCTTAAAAGGAATGCCAACAGCACCCGGTGTTCCCAGGCGGTCACCCATCCAAGTACTAACCGGGCCCGAAGTTGCTTAACTTCGGTGATCGGACGAGAACAGGTGTTTTCAACGTGGTATGGCCGTTGGCACCACAACACTGAATAGAGTGATCAGCACACAGGACACAGGAGTACCAGGATTAACATAGCGCTTTGTTAACGCCTTCGTCAGGAGGACTCTCTCAGGACCTCTTTAGGACATGTGGAGGACTCAGCAACGTCTGACAGTGCCAGAAGTTTGTACGGAAATAGCATGATTCATCATCACGTCCTGTTTGCTGAAGTACGTCCTATTGTAACAGAAGGCTGGATGGTGAGTAAAAAAAACAGCGTAGCCAGCACAGTCATGAGAAACGAAGGAAGGAAGGAAGGGAGGAAGGAAAGAAAGAAATAAGTAAAGAAACAGGAAGAATAGCTTTAAAGACAACTAGGAAGAAGAAAAAGAAAGAAAGAGAGAAAGGAAAGAAAGAATGAATGACTGAACAAAAAGAAAAATAAATGAATGAATCATTGATTGAATAAATGAAAAGACAAAGCAAACAAACGAACGAACGAACAATAGAAACTGAAAAAAAACCCAACAAAAACCAAACTATTCTCATGGAATGTGGTAAGCTCAGTCATCAGGCTTCAAACAGACACAGCATTAGAGCAATGTTTAATCAGCCGTTTTGTTCACAGCGAAAGAAAGGAATAAGATGAGAAAAGAAAAGGGACAGAAAAATAGAACAGAACGAAAGAAAGGCAAATAGACCATCAGGTTAACAAACAAACAACAACAACAGCATTTGTTTGCAGTATTCCCTTCAGCAATTCTCGTTTGTTATGTGAGATAAAAGGAAAAGACAGAGAGAGAGAGAGAGAGAGAGAGAGAGAGAGAGAAGAAGAAGAAGAAGAAGAAGAAGAAGAAGAAGAAGAAGAAAGAGGAACAGGAGAAAAGAACAAGAAAGGAAGGAAGAAAGAAAGAGAACTGAAAGGAGTGATGAATCCAAGTCTCCGGAGAGAGAGAGAGAGAGAGAGAGAGAGAGAGAGAGAGAGAGAGAGAGAGAGAGAGAGAGAGAGAGAGAGAGAGAGAACAACAGAAAATAACAACAACAACTAAATAACAACCAAAGAAAACAACATTTCAACGGATGTATTTTAACTTTCTCCGTACAAACGACAAAGAAAGCGAAGTCAGCAGAGTTTTACCACCTGCTGACAGTCGTTGCAACGTTACTAACGGAAACTTCAAACATAAAAGAGATGAAGACGAAGAAGAATAGCGCGGCATTTCTGACGACGAAAGCTGGGTCATTAAGACGCCCACTGGACGTCAGATGGGGGAAAGAACATGAGAAATCTGGCTGTCCCGAGTGAGTTAAGAATGCAATTCATGTGTTGTTCATCTCACCCAAGAGGACAAGATCAAGTCATAAAAAAAATCCACCACCACCACCACCACCACCACCAACAACAACAACAACAATAGAGATAAACAAACAAACAACAACGATGTGAACTCCGGTTTCTCAGAACCTGGAAAGAAAAAAAAAATCTTGAAGAGAAAGTTGGTCAGATAGATCTGCAGTCATGTTCACGTGCCAGAGAACTGGCTCGAAACGTTGAACACTTGGAGAGTTTCTTGCTAGAGGAGAAAAAAAAATCTAAGAAATTATTTTTTATGACACAACACACACACACACACACACACACACACACACACACACACACACACACACACACACACACACACACACACACACACACACACACACACACACACACACACACACACGCACACACACACACGCATATATATATATATATATATATATATATATATATATATATATATATATATATTATATATATATATATATATATGTATTTATTTATTTATTTTTTTAAGAAATGATAGAGGAGGCGGGCTGACCTCGTCAACGAGAGTGAACGAGGGCCATTTGAAACTAAATTGCTTCCTGGGGAATGGAATTTTGTATGCTGACATAACGAAGCACAGCGCACACACATACACACGCACACACACGCATGCAGGTACACACACACACACACACACACACACACACACACACACACACACACTTACACACACAGATACACACCCACGCGCGCGCAAACAGACACACACACACACATACACATACACACGCGTTTGTGTGTACAAATATGTGTGTATTTGTGTGTGCATAATTATGTGTATATGTTTGTATGTATGTCTGTCAGAGAAAAAAAAAACCGCAACATTAGTATGTTCTTAAACTTTGGCATTCAAGCATTACGTGGTTCCAAGGAATAGGCTGTCCACGTATCTTTGCTGAATTTAGTTGCAAAGCAGTTCAGTTTTATTTTGTACGATAACACATGAACCTATCTTAGTCTGAATACATTATTGTACGTCTGTGTTTGATGACTAGTTTCAAAATTATGAACAGAAGTTAGAGTTTGAAGTTTCACCATTCACTTGTGGGATTCCCTGACTCTGCGATGCTTACTCCAGTAAATGATAGTCTTCGTGCGAGTGTGTGCTGTGCAGGCAGAGCATAGAACTATCTGGCAATCCACATTTAACTGTATCAGGCAATCCTAGAGTTATGAACAACAGTGATCAGTGGCCCACCAGCCCACCCACCCCGGGTAAAAAAAAAAAAAAAGGCACCTCCAATCTCAACCCTCTACTTCTTTTCCTTCACAGCACCTACCTACCTACCTACCTACCAAAGCATCACCTACCTCTTCTCCTCCAAGACCGGTAATGACTCCTGATGATGTCATCGATCCAAGATGGTGGTAAGTATTCTATTCCTTTGGGGAGGAAAGAAAGACAGAAGAACGAAAAAGAACACACACACACACACACACACACAAAAACAAAAAAACAAAAAAACACCACCAACCCATCAGTACGGTAGAACCTTTTCCATTTATGGTGACTCCTGACCCAGCCCCTATCAAACACGACAGGGGTTACCTATAGGTCGTCAGGCGCGCGCTATATGGCAAGGAATGGAAGAGAAGAAGAGGGGGTTGGAGGGGGGGGGGGGAGTGAGGAGAGGGGGTCGGTATATCAAGCAGGAGGGAGCGGACGGAGGCGGATGTCGTCGGGGTGTGGTTGTGGACAGCCGGGAGAGGGCGCTTGGTGAGGGGCATGGCCGGGAACCGGGGTGGTGGTGGTGGTGTGGGGAGGGTGGGGGAAAGGCCCCCCTCAAGTCTGGCTGCCTTGACTTGACTTACCCGCAAGCTGAGACGCTGGTAAGTGAATTGTCTTCATTGTGATTGAACGCTCCAAGCGATGGCCGCGGGCGCCATGGCCGTGCCACAAAGGAGAGAGAAAACAGGACGAAATCCACAACAGAGCAACGAAAGAGAAGACTTCGTTCGTTGTGTGTATTGTCTTCTGGCTGGGTCAAACTGCTCTGGAAAATAAAACACACAAAAACAAACACACAAACAAACAAAACAAACAAACAAACAAAAAAGTGCCCCGTGGGTTTCTGAAACCACAGGGAAAGTCTTTGTTTTTGTTTTGTGCTTCTTTCCTTTCTTTTATTTCCGTCATGTATCTCATGTATTTTTGTGACACTCTCCACCATAATCAAATTCTCGCCCATATAGTCGCAGCAGTTACCTCCTCTGCTGTTCTGATGGTCATTGTCGAACACGACTGACTATCATATATATATATACATATATATATATGTGCACACATAGGATAGCTGCTTATTGCTCGTCGTCAACTTCTGTCGTATGTTTGCAGGAAAACCGGTTGCCGAGTAAAGGAAACATCTCGCATAAAAACTAAACAACCCGAAGGATACCCACAGTAGTATCACTGTCCTCAGAGTTACCTATCTATAAGAATGTGTGTGTGTGTGTGTGTGTGTGTGTGTGTGTGTGTGTTCGCGAGCGAGTGCGTGATTTAGAACCACAGTTTCAGTCTCGAACTCATTTAAATTTCATGAAGACCTAGGGGATATTGACAAAATGTGGTACCAAAGCAC
>NC_134884.1:31326457-31331457 GCF_041734735.1 Babylonia areolata | reverse complement strand
TCTGTCTGTCTCTCTTTATATATATATATATATATATATATATATATATATATATATATATATATATATATATATATATATATGTGTGTGTGTGTGTGTGTGTGTGTGTGTGTGTGTGTGTGTGTGTGTGTGTGCACAATCACGCACAACAAAAACAACAACAACAACAACAACACATACGCGCGCGCTCGCGCACGCACACACACACACACACACACACACACACACACACACACACACACACACACTGTGCACGAATAAGGCACACACACACTATCCAAAACCGCAACAGATACTAATAAAATAACAGGTATGGAATGAAGTAAAAATCGAATAAAACAAAACGCTTAAATCTCAGTTTCAAGCAGGCGTGAAAGCGGGCGAACTGATCCACATAATTATGCTTCATCATATCTGCTTAAAAAAAAAGAAGAAAAAAAAAAAAGATTAAATGGTGGTTAAATAAAGTACAATAGCATAAAATACCATATCTTTGACTGGATCGTAAAGGTCCCAATATTGGCAGCAAACACATTGGCTCCATGCAACAAAACAGAACGAAATAAGTAAAAAATGAAACGAAATCTATAAAATGAAACAATATTAAAAAAAGAAAAAAAGAAAAAAAAAGAAGAAAAAGAAAGAACAAAACGAAAAAAAAAAAGAAAAAAAAAAAGAGAAGAAAATAAACAAAAAATACAACGAAACGAAGCGAAACAAAATAGCTAAACAGGATTTTGAACAACAAACAAACAAACAGACTGACTGCGTACAGCAGTGTGACCGCAATCGGGCACTGCGATCTACGACCAATGGGAGAGAATCGTGTCTTTTACTTGAGACACATGGATTCTTTCCCTTGTGCGTACAACCGGGCAGAAGGTGCTGCTTTAGGTGTAGGGTGATCTTTTCACTGTGCGCTGCTTGTAGGAAGTACTTGAAGTAGGCAGTGTGTGCTGCCTTAGTGTGTGTTGCTTTTGCTAAGTAGGGTGAACTGCTTAGTGTGTGTGCTGTATTGTAAAGTAAACACTATAAAAACCACTCCTGCTATTGATGTGAGAAGAGAGTGAGTGAGTGCAAGTGAGTGAGTGCATTATTAGTTGATCCTATATCCCCCTGTCTGTTCCCCTCTCTCTTCTATTAGAATCGAACCACTCTCTCAAAAACACCTTTTTACAACTATATATATATGTATATATATATATATATATATATAAAATTATTATATGTATGTATATGTATTATGTATATGAGAGAGAGAAAGACAGACTGACATACAGAGAGGGAGAGAGAAAGACATACAGAGAGAGAGAGCCTTTCCCTTGCAACCGCTGCGGCCGACTCTGCTTTTCCCGCATTGGCCTTGTCAGCCATGAGCGTGCCTGCATCAGACGTGGACAACGCCCTTCCTAGATCTTCGTCAGCGAAGCCAGGCCATGATGATGATGATGTATATGTATATATATATATATATATATATATATATATATATATATATATATATATATATATATATATATATATATATATATATATATATATATATATATATATATATTTATGTCTTTTTTTCTCTTGTATGTATCAAACCAATCCCAGTATTACTGGCAAATGGGTGCTAAAATAACATGCAAATTATTGTGTATTTTATTTTGTTACACCATGTCATTATTAATGCTATGCTCCATCCAACTAACCCCCCAGTTCCCAGTTCAGGCTCAACTAGTCTGATACAGAGCCGTATTGTAAATCTAAGTTGTGATCTGTGCATTTGTCCATTTCTATTGCATTGTACCAGACTGATGATTACATTTGGCCTTTTATATCATTTTATTTTCCCCCATTTGTATTATCCCCCCTTTTGTTTCTTCTTTTTAAATTATCTTCGCTCTTCCTCTGTGGCCGTCATCCTGTTATTGTCATGTTTCCTTGTTTCTCTATGACTCAAAAGAGTTAATGGGAATAAACAAACTCTGAAGGGCCATAAAGCTCTTCAGCTCAGTGAGACGAGCCCTGCGCTTGTCCATTGACAGTAATATTTTCAATTCATAGTGTCTATGCCTTGTCAAACTGAGATAGTTCTCTGACAACCAGTACCGAATCACGCTTTCAGTGTTGTTTTTTTGTAGTCCCCCCCCCCCCCCCCCCCATTTTTCTTCTTCATTTTTTTCTTCTTTTTTTTTTTAATTAAAAAAGAAAAATTCTTCTCAAGTTCTTTTTCTTTGTCGCGTTGTATGGTTTTACAAATGCATGATATTCTTATAAAGAAATGAAACAGATTTGATATGTTGCAATGCTGTTTCAACGAAACTTCGATCAAAATCTCAGTTCAAGGTCTGACCGACGCGTCAGAAAAAAGTATTTATTTATTTATTTGTTTGTGTTTTATTTATTTATTTATTTATTTATTCATTTATTTATTTATTTTATTTGTTTATTGATTTATTTATTATTGACTGATTTATTGACTGATTTATTGTATTCGTTTTTAAGAAGACAGGGGTCTGTAGGCTTTGACGCGTCGTTGATGCTGAAAGTGCAAAAGCGGCGATCAATGTTGACACAAGGGAAGCAATTCTTGTCAGGAGCAATATACAGGCAGGTATCGTTGCTTTCCCTTATTTGACAGAGAGAGAGAGAGAGAGAGAGAGAGAGAGAGAGAGAGAGAGAGAGAGAGAGAGAGAGAGAGAGAGAGAGAGAGAGAGAGAGAGAGAGAGAGAGAGAATCTTTAGTTTACAACGGTGAAGACATTAGCACTTTGGCCGACTTACACATCTGCCGTTGTTCTCAAGACACACAAACGTATATGCATATAAATTTTGTTATACTTAATAATGAGAGAGAGAGAGAGAGAGAGAGAGAGAGAGAGAGAGAGAGAGAGAGAGAGAGAGAGAGAGAGAGAGAGAGAGAGAGAGAGAGAAATATTAATGTTTTATTGACAATGACAAATGATTTATTGAGGGTAGAATGAATAAGCTGGAAGCTTCTTTACACCATGCCCTCACACACGCATGCACACACATACACACAATATGATAAATGAAATAAGTGTGAATAAATAAATGACATAGAACAAACCAAACAGATAATAATAGATACAAAAACGGATGAATCAAAGACTACAATTACGGAAACATGAAAACCATACAAAACACTGCTACATGAAAATCTTCAAACACACACATGTGGGTGCACACACAGGCATCACACACATGTACTCGAAAACACAAGAACATAGACATACACACGCATACCTACACCCGCCTTTTTCCTTGCTAACGTACACACAGTTGGAGAACAATTAAACACACACACACACACACACACACACACACACACACACACAGAAGATTTCACTAGTACTACCACTGCTGCTGCTGCTGCTCCTCCTCCTACACATTTTAGACGTATAGTGAGTTTGACAGTCGTGAGAAGCCACGTTCACAAACTGAGCTACTCTCAGTACAAATTCTTAAATCCATTTACCCAAAGGAGTTTACAGCCTGGGCAGCTTTTCCTGTCATGTTGATGTACTGGCATTGACCGGTCTTTTCTCAAAAGTGACACATGTTGACAAAGCCAGAAATACTGTAGTAGGAGTTAGTTCCCTTTGCTTGCAGTCGGTGGACATTAAAATTTTAGGAAGATGCAGGCCGTTTCAATGATACGAGTTTTTACGCCAGAGTAATGCACAGAAGCAGGACTGAATGAGCTGACAAAAATATGAAACTAACATGGTAGATTATAAACAATGGATTATTAAGGGTGTTTACTGTATTGCACATTTGTTTTGACAAATATTGGAACTTTCTGCACACAAGGCGAATTTTATTGTGCAAATTGGTCTGAGAAATCAGAAATAGATATTACATGGAAATAAGCATTTTACAAAACAAGGAAACTCCAAGATACTAAATTGAAAAGGATCCAGCTTGCGAATCCTTGGAATTGCTATTGTCCTGAAAGAAAGTGGGGTTGTGATTAAATTATTGTGGTTTTTGTATCAATGAAAATTACAACGCTGAACACGTATTCTGGAGATGCAAACAATCAAATTTAATCTCTTCTGGCATAAGTTTGAAGAGTAAGTGAGGCTGAATTGTATATCAACAATGATATAAGTGATAGCTCAAAATATACGCACTGATACAATTTCTGACTTTTTAAACTTCTTGGAAATATGTACATCTACACTTGTAAATCTGACAAATGTTGACCCAGCTTCGCAGCTTTTGAAAGGTACGTTTCTTGACGCAAATAAAATAGATGAATATATATGATGCATGAATACAATGCAGCATACAGGACACTGAAACAATGTGGCTGTCTTAGAAAAGATTATGTACAGATGTTTTGAATATAATTATAACTGCTGCGGTGTTAAATGCATGCCTCACAGAGGCATTCACGCACGTGATGCGTTTGATACGATTGAATTTTGTTCATTTTATGTTGGGTAATTATTCAAATTTGAATCGTTATAATAATAACAACAACAACAACAATAAAAAAAAATAACAACAACAACAACAATAAAAAAATGTTGTTGTTGTTGTTACCATCAGTAGTAGTAGTAGTAGTAGTAGTAGTAGCAGTATTTGTTTTTCTTTTAATTGTTTTTTTCTCCTTTTTATGTTATGAAATATGAATTCCCTTGCGGGTCAGTTGTTACTGAGTACGCTGTATTTCCTTCATGTGTCCATGGTGAAATTCTTCTACAGTGATAAATGTGAACTGTGCGAAACTCAGTTAAATTCACTTAATGATGACGATGTTTCAATAAGGGAAATTCGACATTTAATGCACAGGGACAGGGACAGGCAGACAGACGGACAGACACAGACAGACAGACAGACAGACAGACACACACACACACACACACACACACACACACACACACACACACACACACACACACACACACAGAGGCAGAGACAGAAACATGGAGACACAAAAGGAGAGATACTGTAAAACGAAAAGAACGAAATAGACCAACAGAA
>NC_134884.1:31316457-31318957 GCF_041734735.1 Babylonia areolata | reverse complement strand
GCGACGCCAAGTATCAATGTCTACTGACGCGTCAACATAGAAAGTGTCCTCATCTTATGCACAGTCATGTTCTATGTTACGCAGAGCAATCGATTACGGATGCTTTGATTAATTATTACCGCCTATGTCTGATGGTAAGGGATGGCAAGTGCAGTTGAAGATGTTCATTCGTTTTCAGGTAATTCGAACGACAAAAAAAAAAAAAAAAAAAAAAAAAGACAAAAGAAAATAAATAAACTAAAATTCTCAATTTACTTAAGAAAAAAAATCCAGATTTGTCTCCATCGTTGAAATATTCATCGATTTAAAAAAAAAATCTTGCCTTTGACGTCCTTTCTGATAGAACACTATGATTGGTATTGCACAGCTCGGACTAGAAAAATATCTTCTTTTTTTTTTCTAAAATGCCGTGTCCACATGACAAACAGTAAAGTGCTGTCAATGTTGTTGTGTGTTTTTTTTCTGACTACCTGCCATGTTGTTACATGATCAGTGCAGTATCATTTCATTACCGAGGATGTTAGTTATTAACGATAATTCATGGAAAAGCTCTGTGGTGGCAGAATGATGAAAGAGGGATTGTACATCTGATCCCATGTCTTCTAGTGATCAGTATCAGTTTCAGTAGCTCAAGGAGGCGTCACTGCGTTCGGACAAATCCATATACGCTACACCACATCTGCCAAGCAGATGCCTGACCAGGAGCGTAACCCAACGCGCTTAGTCAGGCCTTGAGAAAAAAAAAAATAAAAAAAAATAAAATAACAAACAAACAACAACAACAACAAAAATAAAATAAATGAATAAAAAAATAAAAAGAAATAAATTAATAAAAAAATAAAATAAAATAAATACATAAAAGAGAACTACTACTAATAATGATAATATTAGTAGTGATCAGGTTTCAAGGCCCTATTTCGGCATGGGATTCTGTCCTCGGGAGATGCATTCTATATCGCTTTTCCCCACTCCACCCAGGTGTGAATGGATATCTGTCTTGGGGAAGGCTGAAGCTGCGGCTAGAGAGCATTGGGTACCCGCATTTCGTATGCCGAGCCCTATACGCAGTGAATTCAATGCCACGATGGCCATAAAACGCTCCGTGACCTTTACACCTTTTAAAAAATTTATTTCTTTCAAAACGTAATTCACAGTAGCAGGATTGTTTATTTAATGCTTGAACTGATGGACAACATCATCAAATGTAAACACCGATCACGTTAGACACGTGCTGAAGGAAAGATGATCATGATTTGTGCCATGAAAAGAACAGAAAAGAAAAGAAAAAAGAATCACGACGTGTTCTCTACAGTGTTTTTTTCAGTGTCAGTGAGTGAGTGAGTGAGCGAGTGAGAGTGTGTATGTATGTATGTATGTATGTATATAAGTAAGTATGTATGCATGTATGTATGTATGTATGTGTGTAAGTAGGTAGGTAGGTAGGTCGGCTTGTGTGTGTGTGTGTGTGTGTGTGTGTGTGTGTGTGTGTGTGTGTGTGTGTGTGTGTGTGTGTAGTTATTATCAGGGAGGATTATATCGATAAATTTGCATGCGAACCAGCCCCCCAAAAACCACCCACCCCATTCCCCCCGCTCCCAGAAAACAAACAAACAAACAAAAAACAAAAAAACAAAAAAAAAAACAAAAAAAAACAACAACAACCAAAGAACAACAACAAAAACAAACCAATTTTTAGAGGCAGGAATAAACACCAATTATTTACTTCCAGCATCAAGTTGCAACGGAGCCGGAACATCGAGGATGTTTCATAGTCAGGTATGTGCTGCTGCAACTACTACTGCTTGTGCTGCTACGACTACTACTACTACTACTGTTGCTGCTGCTACTACCATCATCAATTTTGTTGCAGTCCTTGCCGCCATCTAACCATTGTTATTGTTGTTTTATATTTGTTGCTGTTGTTTCTATAATCGGTTTCATTCTTCTATCTATCAGCAAAGATGGATCTTCCTGTGGTATGAATCTGAGACACCCATCTTAAGCAGTATTCCTGGAGGCAATATTTTGATTTTTTTTCCTCTTTTTTTTTTTTTTATATCGCTCACGTTGAATGAAGCTGCTTCAAACCGCTCTGAACTTCCATCCGCCATGCTCTTGAAGTCAGCCCGCCCGCCCGGCGAACCAATCACAAGCCCTATAAATCCCTACATCACTTCCTGGTGCGCATGGGCAGACTCGCTCGCCGCTGTGTGTCACAAAAGAAGGGGGCGTTGAGTTTCTAGGTTGTGTGATCGGGAGAGGCGACTGGTGACCGTTCAGGCGTACTGATGTTAGCGTGATACTCATCCCCCCCCCCCCCCCCCCCCCCCCCCCCCCACACACACACCCCTCCCCACCCCCACGAAAACACATCCAACGAGGTCTGGTGGTGAGGGTGGTTCATGAGTAGCGTGCTTGTTACCAGCTTTAAGAAGGGTGAGGATTTTTTTTTTTTTTTTTTGATTTTTTTATAGTATGTGCTTATACAAGGTTCGGAAAA
>NC_134884.1:31301457-31311457 GCF_041734735.1 Babylonia areolata | reverse complement strand
ACACACACACACACACACACTCACACACACACACACACACACACACACACACACACACGCACACACAGACCAACAGATCAATAAACAGAGCAAAAAATACAAACACAAACAGACAGACGCAAACAAACAAGAACTGCCAGCAAAATCCTGCACTCAATAAAGTCCACAACCTCAACAACCCTCTCAACCTGAAACCCCCTCCGGCAATAACTATCGATCTCCGATAGGAAATGAACGAAGAAAGTCAGCGCAGTCTGTATGAAGGCTCTGGAAGGACCAACCAAGCAAGCACGCTTCCCTAGGGACGGGTCGCAGAAAGTGCCGCGAAGTGAAATGAACGGCAAGAAACGGGAGACCAGGTGGAAAGTCAAACTCCAGTGACGCATGCCTGCGGGTAAACCCTTGGGGAGAAAGTCTGAGACAGTGGGGATTTCAATCACACTCAACTTCCGAACTTGGCTCAACCGAAGCTAACGTCTTTGTTGGTAGTCCAGATTCAACGTGCTGATTATGCGTATTCAATTTGTTTCAGAAGGGGTACAGGCAGAGAGAGGGATGGGTTAAAAAAAAAAAAAAAAGAAAAAAAAAAAACAGAGGAAAGAAATGTGTGGCATTTATCCAGCATCAGAAATAATGAAAGGAGAGAAGAAAGGAAAAATCGTACAGAAAAATAATTGTGTGGCTGGTTTTGGCATAGCCAAGCCAAACAGGGAACATGCGAGTCGTAAGTTCAGATTTAAGATGAGACTTGCAAAACGCGCATGGGAAAAGAATTGTATCCTTTCTGATATGACGTTATCATGGACATGCTGTTCTCCTATTACCCAACAGTGGGTTGATGGAAATCAAGGTGACGAATGCTAAATTGTGAATAGGCAATTTTACAGCCCACTATCCAAATTCCTTGTTGTGCCTTTCTTTTTCAGTGTACGATGATCGTAATGATTGTGTGGCATCACATCACTACCACAGGCACAGACACACACACCACACACACACACACACACACACACACACACACACACACACACACACAGACTAACAGATCAATACACAGAGCAAAAAATACAAACACAAACAGACAGACACAAACAAACAAGAACTGCCAGCAAAATCCTCCACTCAATAAAGTCCACAACCTCAACAACCCTCTCAACCTGAAACTCCCACCGGCAATAACTATCGATCTCCGATAGGAAATGAACGAAGAAAGTCAGCGCAGTCTGTATGAAGGCTCTGGAAGGACCAAGCAAGCAAGCACGCTTCCCTAGGGACGGGTCGCAGAAAGTGCCGCGAAGTGAAATGAACGGCAAGAAACGGGAGACCAGGTGGAAAGTCAAACTCCAGTGACGCATGCCTGCGGGTAAACCCTTGGGGAGAAAGTCTGAGACAGTGGGGATTTCAATCACACTCAACTTCCGAACTTGGCTCAGCCTCATTCGACCATCTGGTTCTGATCGACTTGTTGGCCGTCCTGGTTTAATGTGCTGATTCTGCTGTCTTCCAAATCTTCTTCTTCGTGATCTGCATCACCCATGTTCACATGAGTGTATGACCGTTTTTATCCCGCAATGTAAGCAGCCATACTCCGTTTTCGGGGTGGAGTTGGGGTGGGGGGTGTCTTCGAAATGATTTAAGAGAAGAGACTGAAAACAACGTTGTGAGGAACGAATTGTGTGCCACGTTTCTGGCAAAAGGAATAATAAAATAAGAGAAGAGGAAGAAAAGCGTACACAATGAATTGTATGAAATTGTATGACTGCCAACGTCAAAGAAGAGATACGTGATTAAAGTTTTCGATTTCAGATGGGACTTGAATAAAAAGGACAACAAAATAGGGAAATAATTGTATCCTTTCCGATATGACGCCGTCATGGATATGTCGCGCATTTCCTTTTTAATACTTAGCAGCGGCATGATTGGAAATAAAAGATGAATGCTCCATTCTATAATGTAATATTTTATGAATGTGCAGTTATGTATCATATTATGCATGGAATACCAAAGTGTACAAAAATAAATATTCATTCATCGAGTTAAAGAAAAGAAGAAGAAGAAGAAGAAGAAGAAGAAGAAGAAGAAGAAGAAGAAGAAGAAGAAGAAGAAAGATTAAAAAGATGCTAATGAATGCAAGGAATGACGTACGCTCTCAGAGACACAGACAACCTATTGCCCCCATTTCCACACACACACACACACACACACACACACACACACACACACACACACACACACACACACACACACACACACACACACACGAAATATTACTCCAATCACTAAAAAGTCAAAACTATAAGTGTTAAAAGAGTGGTTTTGTTAGCTGGCACTGAATGAACAGAATAAGGTAACTAATTTCAGAGAGGTGATTCCGCAGAAGCTTGAAGGATAATAATAATATATGAAGCATTATGATAGGGTGTCGGAAATAGACCGGCGATGACTGAAACGAAACATATTATCGCCTCTAGGTTTCTATGATAAAAGATGAATGCTCCATTCTGTAATGTAATATTTTATGAATGTGCAGTTATGTATCATATTATGCATGGAATACCAAAGTGTACAAAAAATAAATATTCATTCATCGAGTTAAAGAAAAGAAGAAGAAGAAAAAGAAAAAAAGATTAAAAAGATGCTAATGAATGCAAGGAATGATGTACGCTCTCATAGACACAGACAACCTATTGCCCCCATTTCCACACACACACACACACACACACACACACACACACACACACACACACACACACACACACACACGAAATATTACTCCAATCACTAAAAAGTCAAAACTATAAGTGTTAAAAGAGCGGTTTTGTTAGTTGGCACTGAATGAACAGAATAAGGTAACTAATTTCAGAGAGGTGATTCCGCAGAAGCTTGTAGGATAATAATATATGAAGCATTATGATAGGGTGTCGGAACTAGACCGGTGATGACTGAAACGAAACATAATATCGCCTCTAGGTTTCTATGATACACGCTTAGGGATACTAACCCTTTCATCGCCAGTCAATTAAGAGTACAAAATTCCCTTGTGGTATAAACACAGAAAAGACAGTGGCTAAGAATAGCTGGGGATTCCCTCTGCGACGTACAGAAAATACAGTCTATCCTACCACCGAACATTAAGAGCCGTAGGTTCATGGACAACAGACCAATGAATGGTCACCTTTCAGTGACATGGGTCCTCTACCACGCCTGTGCATAAATGCGAGCTCGGCGATGAAAGGGTTAAAGGGTTAAAGATCGCCTTTTACTGCCATAGGGGCAGTGAGTTCAAATCCACTGTATCAAGAGCTCGGCATGGATAGAGAGACGGGTCCTAATCCTCTCCTTCCGCTCTTTTAACTTCCACAAACTCAGGTACCCATTCACACCTGGAAGGAGTGAAGAAAATCGGAGAAAAGTGTCTTCCACAAGGACACAACACCATGCCGAAACGGGGACTCTTCTTCTTCTTCTTCGTTCGTGGGCTGCAACTCCCACGTTCATTCGTATGTACACGAGTGGGGTTTTTACGTGTATGACCGTTTTTAACCCCACCCCACCCCCACCCCACCCGCTACGTAGACAGCCATACTCCGTTTTCGGGGGTGTGCATGTTGAGTATGTTCTTGTCTCCATAACCCACCGAATGCTGACATAGATTACGTGATCTTTAACGTGCATATTTGATCTTCTGCTAGCCATATGCACACGAAGGGGGTTCAGGCACAAGCAGGTCTGCACATATGTTGACCTGGGAGATTAGAAAAATCTCCACCCTTTACCCACCGGGCGTCATTACCGAGATTCGAACGCGGGACCCTCAGATTGAAAGTCCAACGCTTTAACCACTCGGCTGTTGCGCCCGTCAAAAAAACGGGGTCCTCAAACCCTGATCACTGGTGAAGACAGGATCAGAAGTCCAACGCCAAACCAACCCCGCCACAGCACTTCTCAGGCAACTGTACAATGCTAAAGGGCGGGTGGTCAGCTGCCAATGGAATGTTTAATCCTACAGACGTAACACTTTCAGTTTCGGTTTCATTTTCTCAATGAGGTGTCACAGCGTTTGGGCAAATCCATATACACTACACCACATCTTCTAGGCAGATGCCTGACAGCAGTATAACCCAACGCGCTTGCCAGGCCTTCAATGCATGCTTATGTATTTGTGTAGCTGTCACAAGTGGATTTCTTTTTACACAGAGGACAATACTTTTGTTGCCATGGGTTCTTTTTCAGTGCGCCAAGTGCGTGCTGCACACGGGACTTCGGTTTATAGTCTCATTCGAAAGACGTAACAACAAATCGTTAACGAAACTGCTAGACTATAAACATGCGCGTTCGATTTGAACGTCCTAAATATGTAACGAACGCAAAAATACATTCACAAGTCTCAGACATCCTTCACTCCCCTCAAACAGACCGTTCACACTCATGGACAATGATTTACCATACAATAAAGAGTGGTAACTCTCTCCATTCACAAGGTACACAACTTCAAGTCAATGCTGCCTACGCTACTGATTCATCTAGCACACAGAAAAATAAAAGGTACTTTGGAACAAACCCAGACACTTCCTCAAAAAAGGTAGCGCCGGGCCTGTCCTTATACCGATCATCTGACATGTGCACACAGCAGCAAAGACAGAAGAAATGTGCAAACACAAATAAGTTTTTATTCAAGACTGGCATAGCCTCTTTAATCCTGAACAAGCCACACAGAATACATGGACAATACAGAACAAACACATGGTTGCCTCGGTGGTTTTTCAACTGGAAATGAACAAACAATGATTTACATGCTCACTTAGACCTTAGAACTTCAGGGTTTTTATGATGATGTTCTGGTGGTTTGCGATACAAGATGTGATCAAAGCATAACGAGTCTCTGTAGCTTGTGCAAGACCGGACGCATCTCTCCAACATACTTATTTCTCTGTGTGTAATTCGGGCTGCTCTCCTCAGAGAGAGCGCCTCGATACAGTGAGAGCGCCACCCTTTTTGTGTGTTTGTTTGTTGTTGTTGTTGTTTGTTTGTATGCATGGTTTAGTTCTGCCTGCAAGTGTATGTGTTTTCCTATTGAAGTGGATTTTTCTATGGAATTTTACCAGTGATAACCCTTTTGTTGCTGTGGGTTCTTTTACGTGCGCTAAGTGCATGCTGTACATAAGACCTCAGTTTATCATCTAATCCGAATGACTAGCGTGAAGACCACCTCTTAAGCTCTGGTGGAGGTGGGGGTGGGGTGGGGGGTGATACTGGCATGTGTGGAATTCGAACTAGTGTGCAAAGATTCTGTCACTTCCAGGCGGACGCGTTGCTTCTAGGCCAACGCTCCACTTAATGGTTCATTCTAAGGACTAGCATCCAGACCGCCAAGCAGAGTCCAGTGAAAGTGGAAATTAAAGTCCTGGTCCTTGTGTGAATCGAACCCGGGAACTTCGATTCTTACTCTGGTGTTGAGAAAGAGGGATACAGAAACAGACAGGCTAAGGGTGAGTGAGAGAAGAGGGACCCACAGAAGACGAACGAACGAACGGAAAGAGAGAGAGAGAGAGAGAGAGAGAGAGAGAGAGAGAGAGAGAGAGCATCTGAGACCGAGGCAATTTGTTCATTCAAGGTCATAGCCCTACATGAACATATGTCACTATAACAGTTTACAGAAACACCATGAGCATAACCTATTTCTAGACCTATGGGGATGCAGGTGTCACACACACACACACACACACACACACACAGGCACACACGCGCACACACACAAAGGAGGAGGGGGGTGGGATTCATTTCGGTGAAACTCTTCATTCCCCCAGTCCTATCTCTTAACCCCCACTTTACGTCCAAACAGCCCACTTCCCCTCCTCCACCGCTACCCTTTCATCCTAAGCCTACTTCATCTGAACTATTGGAGGTGACCGGATTTAACGACCACTGACTTCATCACAATAATGACTACCCAATCCCCGTGAGTGAACAATGGCGAAACCGGTGGGCACAAAAACAGGAAGTTTCAGAAGCAGGTGTATGGGTGGATAGGAAGGCAACTGTAAACGTACACAAAAGCAGTAGATGAGGACAGGGTTTGAAAACAACAACAACGACAACAACAGCTTAAAAACAATGGACGATCCTTACAAATGCGGACAGTTTTCAGTTCAGGCTCCATACAGGCTTACTAGGCTGGACATTGTGCTAATCATTTTGTCCGTGACCAGGTCATATCGTGACGTTGTTTCTGGTAACCTGTTTGCGTGAACTGTGTCCACTGGCTATCGAAACAGAGAAGCGCCACGGAAGAGGAAAAAAGACCACATACAGTGAACAACACAAGCTGCCAAACAGGGAGTAATGACATTAACAAAACAAAAGTCACCAAAACCGCCTCACACTTCGAGAACAACGTCAGAGGCAGCATGGAATGAAAGAGGCAGGGCAGCACCCCAAAAGCAAATTCCTCAATGCCCCAAACTGTAACCTACAGCATTCCAGACCTTCCCCTGCAGTCACTGTGATAGAACATGTCTGTCCCGATCAGCTGGGGTCGTGTTTAAGAGGCCATCGTGCCTGCCGATAAATGTGTACCTGCCTGAGGCAAGGCAAACTGCCCGAGGGTGAGCAATATCCGGTATCGTGAACACAGGAGCCTACCCGCTGGTCTACAAACCCAAAGGCAATTTTACCCTTACTACCTGCCAACGGTGACTGCCCACGAAGCAGAGGTAAATATGGCAGCTCCTTTTGTAGCATTCTTTTTGTTAAGGGAACTGAACAGGTGTGCACGTGTTTTGGTAAATTCCCTCGACAATGCTCTTAACTGTGGTGCAGTGAGAAGTAAAAAAGCATGCGCATAAGGGAATCACGAATCAGTGGGATATCAATTATAGACGATGCCTAAGTGCACCGTGCATGCCTTCACGTTAAACTGCACCCACGAGTCTGTACCATGTCGAAGGTAGTTAACTTGCCTTGAGGCAAAATGAATTTGGTCTAAAATACGGCCCCAGATATCACCAGCCATCAGCGATGTTGCACAATGCCAGGACTGCCTTCGTAAATTTTCGTCCGCGAAGCCACACCATTATGTTTCCAGCAATTTTTTTCTGAAGAACAGAATTGAGGGTTATACTGAGGACTATAGTACTAAGAACGTGGCATGTAGGGGTCGTGTGTGTGTGTGTGTGTGTGTGTGTGTGTGTGTGTGTGTGTGTGTGTGTTGGGGAAGGGGTAGGGTGAGGGGTGGGGTACTGTGGAACTGTGGAGGGTGGAGAAGGAACTAAGGAACAAGAGTCTAGGGTGAAGACGGGACGAAATGCAAATGAAAAGAGAGAGAGAGAGAGAGAGAGAGAGAGAGAGAGGGGGGGATTGGCTGGGCCGTTGGGGAGTGGGGGGGAGGGGAGGGGGGGCGGCCTGGGGGGCTGCGAACCAGAGTAGCATCTATTCATAGCTCTCGTAAGGAACAAAGAGGGCGAAGGCCAAGTGTCTATTCCTGTCTCACGTCACGGTAAGAATGAATGCTGACGTCAACTTGACTAACGGTCAGGGCAGACGAAGGAATGGCATATATTTATAATAACTAGAAATTTATAATTATTATATAATAATGATATGATGCTTTAACATAAAGCAAAATAACATGAAATACGATGAAATAAAATGAAATATGATAAAGTAAGATAAAATAATATCACATTATTCAAAATACAAAAAGACAAAACAAAATAAAATCAAATAGTATCGTATCATGTCATACCATGTCATATCATACTGTACAGATATGATACAATACGATACAATATGATATGATATAACATAAAAGTGTGTGTGCGTGCGAGCGAGCGTGCGTGCGTGCGTGCGTGCTTGCGCGCGCGTGCATGTGTGTGTGTGTGTGTGTGTGCGTGTGCGTGCGTGTGTGTGTGTGTGTGTGTGTGTGTGAGTGTGCGTGCGTGCGCGCGCGCGCGCGTGTGTGTGTGTGTGTGTGTGAGTGTGAGTGCTTTTGTGCAATGCGTGAGTGAGTGTATGAATGTATGATTGCTCAGTAGATTGTATGTACCAATTTTATAGATAAATTTTAAAAAAAAACAACAACAACAACTAAACATCACATCAAAATGGTCTACAGAAATCAAGAATATCGTGAATGATATATACATACTTCTATACTTTCAGTGTGTATGTCTTGAGTCTTTTTCAGTGTGTGTGTGTGTGTGTGTGTGCATGTGACTGATCTGGATAATATATGCACACACCATCACCAGTACAAGTAGAACGAATTCCCATGACGCCGCTGATGCGAATGGACGTCCACAAGATACGATGAAAGCAGTCCGACGTGGTCGCGGACTGACTATACTAATTGAACTAGAGTGCTGGGTGAACCAGTAGTAGCGTGTCCGCAAAGGATGCGAAAGAATCTGTGTGTACGAGATCGAATTTTACACACTCTCCAATATTTTTTCTCTTCTTCTCCTACCCCTCCCCCCACCCCCGGCCACTTCCCCCTTCTTCTACTTCTTCGTTTTTTTTCTCCTCTTTTGTTCTCTCTCTCTCTCTCTCTCTCTCTCTCTCTCTCTCTCTCTCTCTCTCTCTCTCTCTCCCTCCTTCTCTCATTACTGTATTGTCTATCGATGTCTATGCATTATACATACATGCTTATCAATGCATGTTGTTATGTGATGTGTACGTTTGTATTATTTCGTGTTTTTTGTTTGTTTGTGTTTTTGGGTTTTTTCTTGTGCTTATTCCTTTACCATCTTTAAATATTCGTTCGTTCGTTCATTCGTTCGTTCTTCCCCAGTCTTCCTATCGCTCTTCGCCTGTATCTCCCTCCCCCCCCCCCCCCCCCCATTTTTCTCTCTCTCTCCCCAACTCTCTCTCTCTCTCCCACCCCCTTTCTCTCTCTCTCTCTCCCCTCTCTCCCCCCTCTCTCTCTCCCCCTCTCTCTCTCTTTGTGTCTCCCTCTCCCTTTATCTCCCCTCACCGTCCATCTCTTTATCCATCTCTATTTGTATCTTTTTTTGTCCGTCTGTTTTTCTGTCTCTGTCTCTCCACCCCCACCCCCTCCATCTCTCTCTCTCTCTCTCTCTCTCTCTCTCTCTCTCTCTCTCAAACACTGGATCCTTCGCTTGGTAATTATTCTGATATCTCCATCAACCAAGTCGAGAGCAAACTGGGAATGCATACCACGTTACTTGTAGACAGAATGGGAGGTTAAGGTTGGGAAAGAGAGTGGTGAGACTAGACGTGTGTGTGTGTGTGTGTGTGTGTGTGTGTGTGTGTGTGTGTGTGTGTGTGTGTGTGTGTGTGTGTGTGTGTGTGTGTGTGTGTGTGTGTGTGTGTGTGTGTGTGTGTGAAGGGGATGGGGGGTTGCTGAATGGATACAAGTGTATTGGATGGAGACGAAAAAATAAGAAAAGAATGCTGATCAAAAGACTGTGATTCGTTTTTGAGAGCAGAGTGTAGCTATTCCTGTTATTCATCAATATGTACTTTTCTGGTCGATAGGCAGACTGAAAGAAAGAAAGAAAGAAAGAAAGAGAGAACGAAAGAAAGAAAGAAGGGGCGGGCGAACAGACTAGCAAACAAACACACACACACACACACACACACACACACACACACACACACACACACACACACACACCACGACCCCCGAAACAATTTACATAAATCTGGTTAAACATATTCTGGTGGAACGATATGGAACAGCTTACCTTCCTTTTTAAAATCATGTTATTTGAAGCAAACTTTTAAAAATAGAAGCTCTTAAGAAATATTTGAGGGGAAAAAATATGATCCCTTTTATGTTTTGTAATGATTATCTTTATGTCTCTGATATTCCTGTCTATCCATTGTGTTATCCATTTGTTTGTTACTTTCTCTCTGTCTTCTGACTCCAACCTTCTTTTCCTCCATTTCTGAATTTGTACTTTTATCAGTTCTATCTGTCTGTCTGTCTGTCTGTCTTTAGTCTCGCTCTTGTTCTCACCCTCACTGTCTCCTCTCTTCC
>NC_134884.1:31278957-31281457 GCF_041734735.1 Babylonia areolata | reverse complement strand
GATAGACAGAGAGACTGTGTGTGTGAGGATCAGAACATGTTTTTGTCGAACAAGTCAGATAAACTGAGCACAATAATTATAAGAACTAACAGTAGAAATGTGCATTGTAAACGTTGTGAAATTTATCCATGTGCGTGCGTTCATGTGTGTGTGTGTGTGTGTGTGTGTGTGTGTGTGTGTGTGTGTGTGTGTGTGTGCGTGTGTGTGTGTATGTATACGCGTGCGCGCGCGCAATATACGTCTCATTTACCATGTACATATGTGTGTTAATATCAATTTCAGGTATCATTCATACTCAGTTGTGATCCCTGTCATCTCTTCTTTCCACCTTCTCGCCCTCGCCCTCCAAACCCCCGCCCCCGCCCCCCACCTCCTCTTCTTCTTTCCACCTTCTGCACCCTACCGCCTCGCCCTCCAACCCCCGCCACCCCCCACACCCCACCCCCCACCCGAACCCCCCACCTCCTTCTTTTTCTTTCATTCCTCATCCCGAGGGTGGTTTTTCGCTCCCATTCATTTTGCATAAAATTAATGTTCATTCATGTTTCTGAAATACAAATCTCTCTCTCTCTCTCTCTCTCTCTCTCTCTCTCTCTCTCTCTCTCTCTACCTCTCACTCTCTTTCTCTCTTTCTTCAGCATGTGTGTGTGTGTGTGTGTGTGTGTGTGTGTGTGTGTGTACACGTTCATTTGGATATTTGCATGAATGTTTGTGTAACGCGTGTTTGCATGCCGCATGTGAATCGCATGCGCGCGCACGCCCTCCCACCGCCCCCCCCCCCCCCCCCCACACACACACATATACATTAAAACTAAGACCCACTAACACAAAAGCCTCACTAATTTGCAGCAAAGCCATTCGAACTCGTGTCACCGTTGCTCGATTGTTCTGCTGCCTTCCCTCCCTCTCTCTTTTATCGCCACATCACTGATAAGACAATTGCGCTAGTCTAGGGTGTAGACTTTCATGTCCATTGGCTTCTGATCATCCCAGACGCACACTTTTCTGTCCATTGGCCTCAGATCATCACCTCAGACGCACACTTTTCTGTCCATTGGCCTCAGAGCATCACCTCAGACGTCCACTTTCTGTCCGTTGGCCTCAGATCATCACCCCAGACGTCCACTTTCTGTCCATTGGCCTCAGATCATCACCCCAGACGTTCACTTTCTGTCCATTGGCCTCAGATCATCGCCCTAGACGCACACTTTTCTGTTCATTGGCCCCAGATCATTGCCGTAGACGCACACATTCATGTCCATTGGCTCCAGATCATCGCCCTAGACGCACACTTTCATGTCCATTGGCCTCAGATCATCGATCCAGACGCACACGTTTCTGTCCATTGGCCCCAGATAGCCCCAGACATTGCCCCAGACGATGCACACTTTTCTGTCCGTTGGCCTCAGATCGCCCCAGACATCACCCCAGACACAGACTCTTTTGTCCATTGGCCTCATATCACCCCATGACGTACACTTTCTGTCCATTGGCCTCAGATCACCCCATGACGTACACTTTCTGTCCATTGGCCTCAGATCACCCCATGACGTACACTTTCTGTCCATTGGCCTCAGATCACCCCATGACGTACACTTTCTGTCCATTGGCCTCAGATCACCCCATGACGTACACTTTCTGTCCATTGGCCTCATATCACCCCATGACGTACACTTTCTGTCCATTGGCCTCATATCACCCCATGACGTACACTTTCTGTCCATTGGCCTCAGATCACCCCATGACGTACACTTTCTGTCCATTGGCCTCATATCACCCCATGACGTACACTTTCTGTCCATTGGCCTCATATCACCCCATGACGTACACTTTCTGTCCATTGGCCTCATATCACCCCATGACGTACACTTTCTGTCCATTGGCCTCAGATCACCCCATGACGTACACGTTCTGTCCATTGGCCTCAGATCACCCCATGACGTACACTTTTCTGTGCATTGGCCTCATATCACCCCATGACGTACACTTTCTGTCCATTGGCCTCAGATCACCCCCATGACGTACACTTTCTGTCCATTGGCCCCAGATCACCCCATGACGTACACTTTCTGTCCATTGGCCTCATATCACCCTATGACGTACACTTTCTGTCCATTGGCCTCATATCACCCCATGACGTACACTTTCTGTCCATTGGCCTCAGATCACCCCATGACGTACACTTTCTGTCCATTGGCCTCAGATCACCCCATGACGTACACTTTCTGTCCATTGGCCCCAGATCACCCCACGACGCACTGGAATTGTGCATAGCCCGTTGTCGAAAGAAGCTGACCATTAGCGAAAAGGTGATCCTGGACGATGGGACTTCAAGGCCAACTTGGTAAATCTGTAGCCTGACCCCAAACAGTTGTGTGTGTGAGTGAGTGAGTGAGTGAGTGAGTGAGTGAGTGTGTGTGTGTGTGTGTGTGTGTGTGTGTGTGTGTGTGTGTGTGTGTGTGTGTGTGTGTGTGTGTGTGTGTGTGTGTGTGTGTGTGTG
>NC_134884.1:31273957-31276457 GCF_041734735.1 Babylonia areolata | reverse complement strand
GTGAAATTCGGGCTGCTCTCCCCAGGGAGAGCGCATCGCTACACTACAGCGCCACCCTTTTTTTTTTCTTTTGTTTTTTCCTGCGTGCAGATTTTATTTGTTTTTCACATCGAAGTAGATTTTTCTACATAATTTTAGAGGAACAACCCTTTTGTTGCCGTTTACATCCGCTAAGTGCATGCTGCACACGGGACCTCGGTTTAACGTCTCATCCGAATGACTAGCGTCCAGACCACCACTCAAGGTCTAGTGGAGGGGGAGAAAATATCGGCGGCTGAGCCGTGATTCGAAACCGCGCGCTCAGATTTTCTCGCTTCCTAGGCGGACGCGTTACCGCTAAGCCATCACTCCACTCCATCCTATATGGTCACATTCTAGAAACGTTCCTGGCTGGTGCTGAAATGCGACATTGACTTTTTTCTTTTCTTTTTTTAAATACTTTTTTCTTTGTGCTCTGCACGTGGCTTTCTTCGTTGACCGAAAAGAAAGAAAGAAAGTAAAAAAAATAAAAAAATAAAAAAATAAAAAAAAGAATAATAATAATCATACTAATAATGATAGTAGTATTGATAATAGCAAAGCGAAATATTCAAATGGAAAAGAACACATTGTGTGATAAAGGAAAAGGAATATTCCCATCCATGCTTTTTTTGCGTGTGGGTTTTCTGATGATGGTCATTTGTTGCGTACTTTAATGTTCTGCAAGTGCATACGTACGTCTGGGTTTCTTTATGCATTAGTGTGCCTTGTGTATGTGACAGTTTCACCCAATTCTTTCCTCTCTCCATACGAACGGCGAAAGAGACGACGTTAACAGCGTTTCAGCCCAATTGCCATCATCAAAATATTGCAAGCGGAAGGCTCTTATACTGAAGAGGTAAATGTTGACAAAGAATACCACAATTCTGACGACGGAAGCTAAAGGTTGGGTCATTCAGACACCCACTGGACATCCGAGGGGTCTGTGTAGAGGAGAAGAGAGGACTGGCCGTACTGAGTGAGTTAACGACTAACTCAAACAAACAAAGAAACTAACAAACAACAACAACAACAACAAGTAGTTCTGGGAGGGTCCTCAACACTTCTCGAATCTAGGGGTTTAGGGCTGTAGGGATGGCTTGTTTGTATGAGCGATCTGTGTACAACAACGCTAAGTTTGACTGGCGTAAAAAAATGTTAGAACTTGCGTAGGCTAAGGACAATTCTTAACCTCAAGGAAACTTAGCTTAACGATTCACTCTACCTGCTCCTCGATACAAATCATTGATTTATTTCCAATTTTTCTCTCTATTTTGTTAGTGGAATCAGACAAAAGTAACATGCTAGAATCACTCATGCAACTCAGTCTAAGGCTTACATATCATAAGTGGAGTGATGGCCTAGAGGTAACGCGTCCGCCTTGGAAGCGAGAGAATCTGAGCGCGCTGGTTGGAATCACGGCTCAGCCGCCGACATTTTCTCCCCCTCCACTAGACTTTTGAGTGGCGGTCTGGACGCTAGTCATTCAGATGAGACTGGACGCTAGTCATTCGGATGGGACGATAAACCGAGGTCTCGTGTGCAGCATGCACTTAGCGCACGCAAAAGAACCCACGGCAACAAAAGGGTTGTTCCTGGCAGAATTCTGTAGAAAAATCCTCTTCGATAGAAAAACAAATAAAACTGCATGCAAGAAAAAAAAGAGAGAAAAAAAAGGGGGGTTGGGGGGGTGGGGGGGGGGGGGGTGGTGGTGGCGCTGTAGTGTAGCGACACGCCCTCCCTGGGGAGAGCAGCCCGAATTTCGCACAGAGAAATCTGTTGTGATAAAAAGAAATGTAAATACAAATAAATTAATACAAATAAATACATTTAGAAACATTCTTCCTACTAGGGCTTCAAATGTAAAAAAAAAAAAAAAAAAAAAAAAGTTAATACTCTGACAAAAATGTCAACAGTCACCAGTATGCGCGACGTGACATAAACAAATTTCCTCCTCCTCTTCCTCCTCCTCCTCCTCGCTCATGCACACCACCTCTGCCCCGGAAAAGGGTAAAAGGTTTCTCAGGTGCTCGTCCGTTTCACACCCGGCAAGCAGGCGCGTGTGTCGCACGCGCACGAATATGGTGATGATGGTGAACATAGGGTTGCTGATGAGCGGTGCCACTATCAGCATCAAAGAAATATTGATGAAACAGGGTGAAAAACAACATGTGCTGTCACCACCCCTCCATATTACTGTTTGCAACTGGCAACTCCTCATCCCTCCCCCAAACGCCTATCCTACTCCACCCCCCTGTCCTACTCCACCACCCCCACCACATCCTACCATCATACTCCCTCCCAGTAACCTGTCCACCTCCACCCATACCACTCTCACCAAGTATCCCCCTCCCTCCCTCCCAGCACCTTTAGTCCTAACCCACCCCTTCCCAATAATACTACTACCCCACCCCCTAGCAACACCTGTCCTATTCTTAACGCGACCAAATCCTGCCCCCCCCCCCGCCCCCCAACCCCCGAA
>NC_134884.1:31248957-31266457 GCF_041734735.1 Babylonia areolata | reverse complement strand
AGTAGTAGTAGCAGTAGTAGTAATAATAATAATAATAAATGTAGTAGTGATCCAGGGAAGTTGTAGGAGGAATGTAGTTGCGGGGTTGCCGAAGTCACCCATTCATTAAATGGGTGGATTGAGGAGAGTGCAGTGCCTTTCCCATGGAGACAAAACCATGCCGAAACGTGGCTTCGAACTGGTGAGCACTAGAACAAAGTCTTTTTGCGCGTAACTGGTTTTGCCCCGTCACTGTCCACACTCCAAGCCCTTGACTCCCCTGATCCTGGTCCACTGATCCAGTCCCTTAAGGCCTCCCTCACAACCCTTACCCAAACAGCCCCAACGACCCTCCAGTGGGTGCCTGCACATGTAGGCCTCCCAGGCAACGAGCGTGCAGACCACCTCGCTAAGGAAGGAAGCCAGCTCACACAGCCAACTATTCCTGCCACATAAATTATGAGGAAGCAAAAACATTCCTCCGCAGCAGATTCCGAAGAGGCTGGGTCACCCTGAATGGAGGCTACCAGGCACACCAAGATCCCATCAGGACACTGGAGAGAAGACACCAGACTACCATCTACCGCCTTCGCACAGGACACTGCGGCCTCCGAGCACACCTGAAGAGGATTGGAGTGGCAGCCACATCCCTATGTGATTGCGGCCAGGCTGACCAGACCCCATCCCATATTCTCCAAGACTGCCCCCTGTATGAGAAGATGCGGCAGCAGTCCTGGCCTGGGGGTGCTGACCTCAACACCAAGCTCTGGGGGACGGCAGCCGATCTTCACCGGACGTCCGAGTTTGTGGCATCCCTCGGACTTCGACCCTGACTGCGTAGCTGTCGAACGCAAAGAAGAAGAAGAAGAAGGAGCCCCATCACCTGTGTTGTGAGAGGGGGCGGAGTTTAAAGAAAAAAAAAAAAAAAAAAAAAAAAAAAAAGCTCTTGCGTGAATTGAACACCGGAGGCAATGTATTAACATTTCTGAAGCCGTTAATCAGCAGGGTTTATTTCAGATGAGACAGCCCAATGATACTGTAACGAATAGCTTTTTAACCCATTTTCTTTATTATTATTATCAGCATAATTCATTCATGATGTGACAAATATTTCTAAGATTCCTCAAGAGAACACGCATGTTGAAAGGACGTAGAAAGACATGAAAGCTATGGAAAAACAACAACAAAAAACACAGCAACATTGAAACGACTTCATAAAGCCTCCCACCCCCACCCCCTTCCACGCCATTTCCTAAAAGATTTCCTCGTCGAATATTAAGGTTGATGAGGTGCAAAAGATTTGAAACACAACAACGTGCTTTCTTGTTATTTCAGGTCATGTTTGATGTTGACTGCATGCGAGTCGGCTTTAATCATTTTGACAGAAAGAAATTCGAGCGAGAAAGAATGGGTGGGTGGGTGGGTTGGTGGGGGTGGGGTGAGGTGGGGGGAGGGTGGTGGTGGGTGGGTGTGTGTTGGGAGCGTTGTTTTTTTGGAGGGTGGGTGGGGGTGGGGGTGGGGATGGAGCATAAAGAAGTAGTTCAGCTTTTGGATGCAGAGACAAAACTGATACAAGGAGTTTAAGTTGAAACAAAGTGATTGCTGCTTACCTGAAAAAAAAAAAAAAAAAAAAAAAAAAAGAAATCAAGCACAAGAAACAAGACAAAGGAAAGTTTGAAACAAATTTCATTTCATTAACAAACAACACAGTCATAGGGGCGTAATAACAGAACTTTACGTATTATGTCATTGCAGTTTGTAATATGAAAAAAAAAACACCAAAAAAACAAACCCGCAACATCTTTCACAACAAACTATCAGAATCAGAATCAATTTTAATGTCAATTAAACCTGAACAAGACACGCATGCAAAGTTACATGAAACCGCGCACAAAAAATGCAAATCAAAATAGATAGATACTGAACAAGAGATTGAACCACTCCTGCACGCTATGGCGTTTTTGACAACAGTTACTGACAAATTTCCCAAACAGTCCCACAAGTTTGTCTTCCAGTATTAATAATATTTGGAATGTAATTTTGAATTTTTTGTATGAATTCTGTTCTAATTTCTTTGTATAATTCGCAGTCATCTAAGAAATGATATTCATCCTCTATCGTTTGGCATTGTAAACATAGTCTCCTTTCTTTTGGGATGTTGAAATATCGGCCTTTTTCTGTTAAATCATGACAGGATATTCTTAATTTGCACAATGATTGTTTTTGATTATAATTAAGATATCCTTCAAGCAAATAAGGTTGGTTCTGTATTCACGAATACTTTTATTATAGAATAATAGTTTAGATATATTTTCAGAATCGTTTCTCTTCCAGAATAAAACATAATTATCCGTATTCTAGTTTATTCATTATAACGTTGCTAGGTCTATGAATAATGAATGTTGACTGATTATTCCAAACGTGTCTTTAACCAAGATTCTGTAATATAATTTAACGAAATTAATCCATGTTCGCTGTTTTGTTTCCTCTGTAAGCATGTCGTCATACACAATTTTGATATACGAAATTTCTCGTGCCTGTGTTATGTGAAACCAAAATTTTATTACTTGACAAATCACTTTTAAACTTAAGGGGTATTTACCTACTGCTAAATTTGTGGCTTTTTTGTGGACTCCCAGTATTTGTTTAAACAAGTTTACATGAACATGCTAACATGGGGAAATTTGTTCATGAGACAATGGTTATATAGTTTGTCAAAAGTAAAAGTAGCATCTGCTTTTTCACAAGTGGGGAACCATATTTCTGCTCCATACGTTAGTATTGGTGAAACGAGAATAAATAATTTTGATATTATATGTATGCTTATGTTTTCATTCCTGAAAGATCTTTTAAGTATATGAGAAGCTTTATTACGTTGTTTTGCCAGATGTTCCATAGCCTTTTCTAAACTGCCTGATTTATGGAATGTTATTCCCACGTACTTATATTGTTCAGTTGTTTCTATAACTTCTGTTCCACATTTAAAAAACATTCGAGCACGTGGTTCTGATCTCGAAAATATGACAACTTTTGTTTTGCCTCTATTGATTTCAATACCCCATTGTTTACAATATATATGTGACTGGTTTAGTTTCAGCTGTAGGCCATGTTTAGATTTTGAAAGTAATACTAAGTCATCAGCATATGAAAGGCAAGAGATACTTTTGTTTTGAGAATGACTAACTGTTGGCGAATCGGTATCTGGGAGCCAATCAACAATATCAGTTATAAATATATTAAAAATGTGGGGCTCAGTGTATTTCCCTGTAGTACTCCTCTTCGAACATAGATTGAAGGGGAGAATCCATTTTCATTACGGGTGCAGACTTTTGTGTCTGTATACATACTTTTTTTCTTCTTTTTTTTTATATCAAATTGGAGCACCTACCTCATATACCGATTAAAAAAAAAAAACGTTTTGTGAACATACTTGCATTTGAAATGCTATCAAAAGCTTTTTTGAAGTCTACGAAACATGCGTATAATCTGTTCTTTCTATTTTTTTATCGTGTAATCAACTTTTTTTTTCAACACAAAAATATGATCTGTAGTTCTAAAACCTTTTCTAAATCCAGCTTGTTCTTTTGCAAGTAAATTGTTTAATTCTAAATAATCCTTTAATCTGCTGTTGAGGATTAGACAAAGTAAATTGCTTAAAGAACTATTGATAGTTATTCCTCTGTGGTTATTTGGGTTTGATTTATTGCCCTCTTTATGAATTGGGATAGATAACCCATTTTCCCACAAATCCGAATAACATCCAGGTTTTTAGAACGTAATTTAGTACTGTTTTAATTGTGGGAAGTACGTCTGGTAAAACAGCTTTAATTATTTCATTTCTGATGCCGTCTATGCCCGGTGAATTGTTGTTCTTCAACTTTTGACACGCTTTTATTACTTCTTTGTCCGATATATCATTATCTAAACAAGTGTTATTACAATCCACATTGTTAAAACCGTTTTTCATCCCATTATCAATGGTATTTTGGTTTTCATCATCCATACCAACTTTGTTTCCAGAAAGTTCATGTAAGTGGGTAATCCATCTTTTAACTGATAGGGACTGTGTGTTTTGATGCGTTTCCATTATCTTTAGCTGTTTCAATTTTTTCCACAATGTATTTGGATCATAGGCTAGGTCTTTGTTTAGCAAGTCAACTAGTTTTGATTTATACATTCTCCTTTTTTTCATAATCATTTTATTATAAAGTTTTCTCTTATAAAAGTATTTCTTATGTAGATTTTTGTTAAATGGGTATCTGTTTAAAGCATTTGGGATTGATTTCAATTCTTTGCGTTGTACAACACATCTTTGTCAAACGATGTTTTGTTATGTCGCCTTTTTCTTCTTCTTCTGCGTTCACTCGTATGCACACGAGTGGGCTTTTACGTGTATGACCGTTTTTACCCCGCCATGTAGGCAGCCATACTCCGTTTTCGGGGGTGTGCATGCTGGGTATGTTCTTGTTTCCATAACCCACCGAACGCTGACATGGATTACAGGATCTTTAACGTGCGTATTTGATCTTCTGCTTGCATATACACACGAAGGGGGTTCAGGCACTAGCAGGTCTGCACATATGTTGACCTGGGAGATCGTAAAAATCTCAACCCTTCACCCACCAGGCGCCGTCACCGTGATTCGAACCCAGGACCCTCAGATTAACAGTCCAACGCTTTAACCACTCGGCTATTGCGCCCGTCGCCTTATCTTCTTAGACTTTTTAATTCTGCGTGTAAGACATTTTTTGCTGCGTCTTGCAATACTTGTGTGAATTCATCTATGACTGTATTTATCATAGAATATGTACTGGTACTGTTAGAAAGTTGAGTATTCAAAATATCATTAATATACTTTAAACTTTTTTTTTTTTTTTTTTCATTTCTGGTGATGCTATGATTATCCTAAGTTTCATTTTGGAATTTTCATCCCAAGAAAAAGCAATATCCTGAAAGGGGTTGTTAACATGACTAACTCCTTCATCTTAGAAACATGTAATTCATTTCGTAACACATGGCCAGTTCCTTTGTGGATTGGATGATTGATCTTCAATGACAAGGGGCAGTGATCTGAATAGGGAGTAAGATCGTGGTCTTTCATTTCAATAACTGAACCTCTTTCGTTTGGATGTATTTCATCGCGCATGATGTTTGTTTCGTCGTTCATGTTGTCATGTCGAAGGAAGGTCACTTTCTTTTGTTTCAGGCTGGCAAACACCATCGCATTATACACTTCTTTTTTTTTTTCCTTCCAGGGTTGCATCCGATGTTTGGATGATATTACTGATGACAATTTCGGAATTTTTGAATTGATTTTGTTGTTTTGAGACGCTTTTCGTCATTCTTTTGCTTTCCTTGCGGAAGTTGTTCTCAGATTGTTGATATCAACACGTATGACGATAACGTCAGGGTCGTTTTCATCGTTTTGTTTAGTTTCAGTGATGTCATCGATTTGTGTTGCTTTTTTCATTGTAGGGTAACCATATGATTTGCCGAAGCGTTCTGGGTCAACACCTCCAAGTACTGAGTCACTGATGATAAGGAGGTGAGGTAGTTGTCCGTCATCGGAGCGACGTGTATCTTCGCTTCTTGTGCTGGAGATGTCACTTTCGGTGTCTGACGAGCTGCTGTCTGGGATTTTAAACGGTGTCAGACTACTGGTGTTTGATGTTTTGACTGCCTTCATTTGAGGAGATTTCTTTTTTTGTGGTTTTGTACTTGGGGTCGCCTGGGCCATGAGTGAAGTAGGTGTAGATACCACTGCACTGAACGTTTGACCCAGAGTTGATGGTGTTTCTGTTTGATGTATGTCTGTTTGAACGCCCATTTCTTTAACATCTTTTTCACTGAAGTTTAGGTGCAGTATGTGCACAATTTGTGTCATGACGTCTCCTCTGATTTCGTCTGATTTTTGCTGCTGTGCAGTCAGGTTTACGACAGACAATTCAAGGTTCTGAAGAATGCTTTCCGTTTTTTGACTGTGTATTTCTACCAGTCCATATAAAGCATCATCGCTAGTTTCTGCTTTTTCATGATCTTCGTTGAAGTCAGAATCGTGTTTTTGTGCGGTCATTTCTTCTTCTATATTTTCATCGAATAGTGACTGAACACAAGTGTATTTTTGCAAGTGTATTTTCTTTGTATTCTGTTGAAAATGCACACTTGGTATGTTGGCAGCTCAGTGCATGTGTAATGAATTTTTCTACTGCAGTCTGAGCATTTTAGGGACTTTTCTTGGTGTTATTCTTTTTCACATGGGCACTTAGTGGTTCTATTTCTTGGTTGATTGACGTCATTTTGAGAGTCTGAAACACGTTCATTTTTTGACGTATTCACGTTTACGTCATTCTGAGCCTGTGGAACATGTTCACCCGTAGACAGTAAGTTTCTTCTATCTACGTCATTTTCTTCAGAATCGAAGACGTAAGTAAGTGTCACTCTTAATTTTAGTGCTTTATAAAGATACACAGCAAAACTAAGCATGATGTTTTCATCGTTGGATGCCATCAATAAACATAGTAAAAATAAGCACAGAGAGAGAGAGAGAGAGAGAGAGAGAGAGAGAGAGAACAAGTAAAACAATTGAAAACAAAGCTGCTAGCTGCTGTCATCTAAACCATGCCCTTCTGCAACTATTGTATTGTTTTACTCTTTTTGTCACAACAGATTTCTCTGTGTAAAATTCGGGCTCCTCTCCCCAGGGAAAGCGCGTTGCTACACTGAAAGCGCCAGCTCTTTTTTTCCTTTTTTTCCTGCCTGCAGATTTTTTGCAATTTTGTTTGTTTGTTTGTTTTGCTATCGAAGTGGATTGTTCTACAGAGTTTCGCCAGGCACAGCCCTTTTGTTGCCGTGGGTTCTTTTACGTGCGCTAAATGCATGCTGCATACGGAACCACGGTTTATCGTCTCATCCGAATGCCTAGCGTTCATACCACTACTCAAGGTCATGGTCTGGAGGGAGAGAAAATACTGAAAACTGTGCCGGGATTCGAACCTGTGCGTTCAGATTTTCTCGCTTCCTGGGTCGGACGCGTTACCTCTCGGCCCACTTCACACTAGACGGATCGATCATTAAAATTATCATAACCCCGATCGCCTGTGCAGACGAACCTTTTTTCCCCCCTTCTACCATAGACTTCATGAATATTCATGCCGGGAATCCTCTCGAGACAGTGCAGTGATTTTGCCACCATCAACACTTTTTTTTTTTTTTTTTTTTTTTTTTTTGTTAATGTGTTGTTGTTTTTTCTCCCTCTCATACACTAGCGATTTCTTTGTCAGTTCATGGTCACAATGTTGAAACGGGGGACGGGGTTAAACCAGACTACGTGCGACAAAGGAAGATTTTTGGGGTGGCGATTGAGCGGGGACGTATTAGAGAAGAGAGGGAGGGGGTGTGGGGGTGTTTGGGGTGGTGGTGGTGGTGGTGGGTAATTGGGGGAGGGGGAGGCTAAAGGGAGGTGTGGGGGTCGGGTGTGTGTGTGGGTGTGGGGGGGGGGGGGGGGGGGGGGGGTGAGAGGGACGGGGGGAGGGGGGGTTAGAGAAAGTAGGTAGAGAAGGACAGCACGAGATCATTAAGCCAGCGTCGACAATGGGGAACGGTCAATTTGTTGTAGGAAGCCGTACAGACCTGATGACTGAAAAGAGTGGAGGGAGGGAGGGAGGGGTGGGGTGAGGGAGGGATGGAGGGAAGGGAGGGAGGGAAAGAGCGAGCGGGCGAGAGAGAGAGAGAGAGAGAAACAAGAAAGAAAGGAGAAAGAGACAGGGACAGAGAGAGGGGCAGACAGAGATCAAGAGAGACAGAGACAAAGATAGACAGACAGACACAGAGAGAGACAGAGACAGACTCACACACACACACACACACACACACACACACACACACACACACACACACACACACAGATGCAGCACACAGACAGAAAACGAAGAGGAGGAGAGGAAGAAGAGAGCTGGCGGCAACAGGACTGACAGGTCAGTCAGTCAGGGGGTGGTCACAGTGATTAGTCAGGAAGCCGCATAGACGTCCAGCACAGAGAGAGAGAGAGGGTGAGAGAGAGAGGGAGAGAGAGGGGGGAAAGATGTGAGAGAAGGGGGGAGAGAGAGGGGGGGAGAGAGAGGGTGAGAGGAGAGAGAAAGAGAGAGAGAGAGGGAGGGAGAGAGAGAGAGAGAGGAAGAGAGAAGGGAGAGGGAGAGAGAGAGGGGAAGAAAGAGAGAGAGAGGGGAGAGAGAGAGAGGGAGCTGGGGAGAGAGATATGGAGATAGAGAAAGAGTGGAAGAGAGAGCGAAATAGAGAGAGACAGGAAGGAGAGAAAGTTAAGAGAGAGAGAAGAGGCAAGAGAGAGACAGGGGTAGAGAGAGGGGCAGACAGAGACAAAAAAGAGAGGAAGAGAGGCAGAGACAGACAAAGATAGAGACTGAGACTACAGACACACACACACACACACACACACACACACACACACACACACACACACACACACGGACTGAAACAGAAATAAACCTGACAATAGAGGTCACCAGCCTCATGAGGTTTGCATACGTACATACGGGAGCCAGTAAATGACGTGAAGAAGAAGCAGAAGAAGAAGAAGAAGAAACAAACAAACCAAAAAACATCACAAAGACAGAACCCGGAAAGTCCCATGATAATGATTCAGAAAATAAAACTAATTTCATTTCAGATAAAGACAATTTACGAACACCTGGCTTTCGTAAACACTGAGACAGGAAACCCGACCTTCGAGAGTGAGAACAACAACAACAACAACAACTACAACAACAACAAAACACCCAGCAACAACAAAACAACAACAAAGGGACCAGAAAAATAAAGAAAAAACGTAAAGGAAGAAGTTGAATGGGGAACGTGGAGTAAGGGTGAAAGAAAATCATCAAAAAACAAAACAAAAACAAAACAAAAAAACAAACAAATAAAAATATCCGGTTATTTTCACCCCCTGTGTTTCCTTCACTTGTTTCCGTTTCGTCCCCATTGTCTGTCCGTCTTGCTATTTGACACTCAAGAGTTAGTGGCGAGACCACAGTGCCTGCAGCTGTTACCGATAGTCCGCTAAACAGTCTCAGGGTGACTGGCTGTTGTCATGGGTAATGAGACTGACTTGTCATTCTATAGTCGCCAGCACTGTACACTACCAACTATTTAAGTGTAAAAATAGCAAGGCAGACAGCTGTTACTGGGGACGACGAAAGAACGAACGAAGGTAACACAGGGGGGAAAAAAAACGAACATTGTTTCGCTGTTGGTGATTTTCTTTTACCTTTGCTAGCGAGCGATATTTTCAACATATTACTATGAGTATGAGCATAGTGGCAGGTAGACAGACAGAGATAGAGACAGAGACAGACAGGCAGACAGAGACAGACAGACAGAAAGAAAGAAACAAAGACAGAGGCAGAGGCAGCTCTGAGGGAGAGATAGAGAGAGACAGAGAAAGAGAGATAGAGACAGACAGACAGACAGATAGAGATAGAGAGCGATGACGTCAGGCAGACAGACAGGCAGACAGACAGATGGCTAGATGAAGAATGAGAGAGAGAGACACACACACAGAGACAGAGAGAGACAGAGACAGATGACAGACAGACAGATAGACATATGGACAGATCGAAAGAGAGAGAGAGAGAGAGAGAGAGAGAGAGAGAGAATAGAGTAATAGAAAGACACACACACACACACACACACACACACACAGAGTAACACAGCTTTTCTTAAACAGACAGATAAATAAATAAATAAACAAGTAAATGTATATATGAATAGATAACTCTCAGAAACCGATACTGAATAATTAAGAAATCAAGACCAAGAACAATGAAAGACCAACAACAAAAGAAAACTCTTTATTCACAGATCAGATGTCCAAGACAAAGAGTGGTCTGAATGATACTCAAAACTAATGGCCGTGTGACTTGATTAAGTCAGTATCCATGCTTGTCATAATGCTTACTTTTTTCAGATGGATTCTGATTTGATTTGATTTGATTTGATATCGTTCTATCACAAACGCGCTTTTCCGTGGCGAGCCCAATAATCCTAAATCGAAAAGTGCTTAACTGTTCATCATTTGAAGTTAAAACATTGCCGAGTGATTTGGGACTTTCGATCTCGAAGGCTGGAAGGCCAGTTGGGTATATATATATATATATATATATATATATATATATATATATATATATATATATATATATATATATATATATATATGTGTGTGTGTGTGTGTGTGTGTGTGTGTGTGTGTGTGTGTGTGTGTGTGTGTGTGTGTGTGTGTGTGTACAAATAAGATAGAAAGCACACAAAACATTTTAAGCAGACCCTCTGTGTTCCTCTGTCTCGCACTCTCTTTATACTTCTCTCTCCACATGACAAGAAAATCCACTATAGATAACCCAACTCACACTCACACCACTCCACTCCACACTCAACCCTCCCTAACCTTCTGACAGTGTTAGCCCAAGGCAGTTTTCACCATTCCAGACGACATCTTCGTCTAATTGAAGACACCTTAGTCTGCAGATCCACTGGAATGAGACAGTTCTTTTTTTCTCATCGTCTCCCCCGCAACCATCTCCCCTGTCTCCATCCCCCAACGTAAACCAGCGTCCAATTTTATTACACCTGTGGGGGTAAAACACTGGCAGAGGTGATGGTGGTGGTGGTGGTGATAACAGTGGTTTGTGATGAAAGAGAAGGGTGCAATGCCTGAGGGCAAGGGTAGGACGGAGTGGGGTGGGGTGGGGGGGTGGGTGGTGGAGGTGGTGGCTGTGGACTGGTCCAAGACTTGTCACCCCCTCTACCCTTCTGACAGTGTTAGCCCAAGGCAGTTTTCACCATTCCAGACGACATCGTCGTCTAATTGAAGACACCTTAGTCTGCAGATCCACTGGAATGAGACAGTTCTATCTTTTTTCTCATCGTCTCTCCCCCCCTCCCCCCCCCGGGCCCCCCCAGCCATCTCCCCTGTCTCCATCCCCCAACGTAAACCAGCGTCCAATTTTATTACACCTGTGGGGGTAACACACTGGCAGAGGTGATGGTGGTGGTGGTGGTGATAACAGTGGTTTGTGATGAAAGAGAAGGGTGCAATGCCTGAGGGCAAGGGTAGGATTGGGTGGGGTGGGGGTGGGGGGGTGGGGTGGTGGAGGTGGTGGTTGCGGACTGATCCGAGACTTGTCACCCCCTCTACCCGTCTGACAGTGTTAGCCCAAGGCAGTTTTCACCATTCCAGACGACATCGTCGTCTAATTGAAGACACCTTAGTCTGCAGATCCACTGGAATGAGACAGTTCTATTCTATCTTTTTTCTCATCATCCCCCCCCCCCCCCCCGCCCCCCCCCCCAACCCTCTCCCCTGTCTCCACCCCCCAACGTAAAAGAGTGTCCAATTTTATTACACCTGTGGGGGTAAAAAAACTGGCAGAGGTGGTGGTGGTGGTGGTGATAACAGTGGTTTGTGATGAAAGAGAAGGGTGCAATGCCTGAGGGCAAGGGTAGGATGGGGTGGGGTGGGGGTGGGGGGGGTGGGGTGGTGGAGGTGGTGGTTGTGGACTGATCCAAGACTTGTCACCCCCTCTACCCTTCTGACAGTGTTAGCCCAAGGCAGTTTTCACCATTCCAGACGACATCGCCGTCTAACTGAAGGCACCTTAGTCTGCAGTTCCACTCGAACGAGACAGTTCTATCTTTTTTCTCTTCGCCCCCCCCCCCCCCCCCCCCCGCCCCTCCTCCCCAAACCCCTCCCCTGTCTCCATCCACAAACGTAAAAGTGAAAGAGAAGGGAGCAATGCCTGAGGGCAAGGGTAGGGTGGGTGGTGGTGGAGGTGGTGGTTGTGGACTGGTCTTCCAAGACTTGTTGCTGTCTGGATCCCATGAAAGGGGGGAGACAATTCGGTTTTAAGTCAGAGACAGATTCCCCCACCGTTGCTGTCTTGTTGAGGGTGACAGTACTTTTAACTAAGAATTGTAGCAGCAGCCATGGCGTCCCTCCCAGTGTATGTCGCCTGGTAGCGTTCACACTATTGAACTTTTTTTTTTTTTCCAGTTTAGCCTGATTTAATAATGCCCTCTACAAAATCAGTAATGGAATGCTATAATAAAAGAAAGACCTTGTTTAACATTCACCATCTAACCTCATCTATTTTGGGATTCCATTCCAGGAAAGCTGAACAGCAAAAACACGCTTACAGCATTAGGATACTGCATCAACACACACATACACACTCCCCCACATGAAAAAGCACTGGGATGTTAGTTGTTTCGTAATAATTTTCTTTCCCAAACTTCAGTACATGTGCATGTGGTACTCAGACGCAAGTGTGTGCACTTGAAAGTGTCACTATTGAGCTTTGAAAAGGCAGTGCAGCGTCTGTGTTGGTTGGAATAATAAATAAACACAGTCCTGGAGTGGCAGTTACTACGGAAAGTTGCAGATTTCGAGTAAGAATGCCAATTGGTCTGGATCGACAATTTACAGTATGTTACTGAATCACAATATCATTGCAATGAATCAAAGAACAAATGTGATTCATTACGCACAGTGTTGACAAAGACAGTGGAGCAAAAAGTTCTGTAAAGTCTGATAATCATGGGGCTTTTGAGAAAGTGTGTGTGTGTGTGTGTGTGTGCTCGCGCGCGCGCGCACAGACACAAACACACACTCTGTATCTGTCTGCCCGTCTGTCTGTCTGTTTGCTTCCCTCTGTCTCCCTAATTTTACAATTTGCTCCATATAACTAAGAACCCCCAGTCCCCCACCCCACCCTCCATTTAGTGAATCCACCCCTCCCTTCTTTCCTTCCCACACCCCCTAGCCCCCCCACCCCCAACCCCCCACCCCCACCACCACCACCATCAACACCACCACGAACACTTCTGGTTTCACAGACGCGACATTGTCCGCTTTGAGGGGCGTGCATCATTCCAGACCACGGCATCTAATTGAAGACATCCGACTCTGAAGTCAGACTGAAACGAGACAACTTTCTCTCACCCAACCTGCAGCCATTCTCCCCACCCCTTCCAGCATACCGTCGTGAGGAAGCTTCCAATTTATTGTTTATTGCAGAAGAAGAGGGGAGGAGGAGGGAAGTGGGGAGGGTGGGGGTGGGGTAGGGTCTGGGAGCAATGCCTGAAGGTGGAAGAGTGTCTGGGGGGTGGGTGGGTGGTGGGGGACGGGAGACGTGGAGGGGTTGGTGGACTCGTCATAGACTGTCACCCTGTCTGGATTCCATTATTAAAGATGAGGAGGGATTAAGAAAAAAAAAAAAAAAAAAGGTTAGAAAGAATCAGAGGACACTTTACTGCTGTGGATTGTTGCAGGTGACGGTAGCAGTTGTGTTGTGTTGTGTTGTGTTGCGTTGCGTTGCGTTGCGTTGCGTTGCGTTGCGTTGCGTTGTGTTGTTCTGTTCTGTGTTGTGCTGTGCTCTGCAGTGCAGTGCAGTTCTGTGTTGTGTTGCGCTGTGCTGTGTTGTACTGTGTTGCGTTGTGTTGTGCTGTGTTGTGTTGCGTTGCGTTGCGTTGCGTTGCGTTGTGTTGTGTTGTGTTGTTCTGTTCTGTGTTGTGCTGTGCTCTGCAGTGCAGTGCAGTTCTGTGTTGTGCTGTGTTGTGTTGCGCTGTGCTGTGTTGTACTGTGTTGCGTTGTGTTGTGCTGTGTTGTGTTGCGTATTATTATCTTTCTTTTTTTTTTTTTTTTTTTTAATCAAGGCCTGACTAAGCGCGTTGGGTTACGCTGCTGGGTCAGACATCTGCTTGGCAGATATGGTGTAGCGTGTATGGACTGGTCCGAGCGCAGTGACGCCTCCTTGAGCTACTGATACTGATACTGTGTTGCGTTGTATTGTGTTGTGCTGTGCTGTGTTGTGCTGTGCTGTGATGTGCTGTGTTGTGTTGTGTTGCGTTGCGTTGTAGTGTATTGTGTTCTGCTGTACTTTGCTGTGTTGTATTGTGTTCTGCTGTACTTTGCTGTGTTGTGTTGTTGGCTGTTGCGGATGACAGTAGTGGTGTTGTACTGTGTTGAGTTGCATTGCTTTCGTTGTATTGTATTGCATTGTATTGTATTGTATTGCATTGCATTTCTCTGTCTGATACGCACTCCCAAGGGAGAGCACTCAACCCCCCCCCCCCCCAAGCCCCCTCACTTGTTTTTATTCTATGTTCTGCCAGCAAGTGTATTCTATTTTCCCATCAAAGCGGATTTCCTGCCACAGATTTGTCATAGAGATAACCCTTTAACGTGGGTTCTTCTGCGTGCGCTACGTACATGCTGCACACGGCACCTCGCTTTATCGTCTCATTGGAAAGGCTAGTACCCAGACCACCACTCAAGGCCTATAGAATTGGGTGGGTGGTGGAGTAAAAGTCCCGGACTGGAACCCATGGACACTCATTTCCTAGTCAGGCGCATTACCCACTAGGCCACTGCTCCACACAGCAGGCATGGTCTCCGTATGTCTCACAAGACAACGAATACTTCTTCTGCTGCTGCTCCTTCTCTTCCTTCTTCATCCTTCCTTTCTTTCCTTCCATCCTCCTCTCCCTTCCTCTTCTTCTTCTTCTGCTGCTGCTACATTGTGTGCTGCTACTGCTGCTGTTGCTCCTCCTCTTCCTGATTCCTCCCTTCCTCCTACCTCCTCCTTCTTCTTGTTGTCCACCACCACCACCACCACCACCACTTCCGATTTCTCAGACTCGACAGTATCCTCTTTTGAAGGACGCGCACCATTGCAGACCACAGCATCTAATTGAAGACATCCGACTCTGCAGTCAGACTGAAACGAGACAACTTTCGCTCACCCTATTTCCAGCTACCCCAATCTCCACCCCCTACACTCGCCCTTGTATGCTGTCGTGAAAGAGTGTCCAATTTATTATTTTCTGGAGGAGATGAAGCGAAATGGAGAGGAGAGGAGGGAGGTGAAAGGGGTCTGGGAGTGATGCTTGAGGGTGAAAGAGAGAAGGGGAGGGGAAGGGTACCTGTTTTTTCTGCTGTCTGGATTTCATAAAAAAGGGGGGTAGGGGGGTAGGGGTGGGGGGAGATAGGCTGCAGAGAGTCAGAGACAATTTCCTGCTGTAGGCCGTTGCGGACGACAGCAGTAGCTGTACTGTACTGTGTTGCATTGCATTGTGTTGCATTGCATTTCATTGCATTGTACTACGTAGTATTGCGTTGCATTGCACTGCATTGCATTATATTGTATTATATTGTATTGCATTGCATTGTAGCGTTTTGTATTGTAGGGTTTTGTAGTATATTGTTTTGCACAACTATTTGTCACAAAATTGAGTGTGAAGTTCGGGCTGCGCTAACCAAGGAAGTGACCGTCGCCACGATACAAGTACGAACTTGTTTTACAATCAAAATTTGATTTTTTTTCTGAAGAAATTCAATTCGCTATTGTTACCGCGAGTTCTTTTACATGCGCTATGTGCGTGCTACACACAGCATCCCACTTTGTCGTTTCATCCGAAAGCACAGAGACCAGCAAATAAAGTCCGTTAAATCCTAGTCCGTTTGGGATTTGAGCCTGTGGACCCTCACTTCTTAGTCAAGCGCACCACCACTACGCCACCGCTCTACATAACAGCCATTGCTCTTCTCCATAGGTCGGTGTCTTGTCAGTTGGTGTTGACACCGTAGAGCCTGAACAACGGCTATGACTGCTGCTGATCAGACCAATCCTGACTTTCTCGGCAAGTTGCAGACAACCCCTTTCAGCAAGCGCTTACCAAATTCTGCTATTTTTTTAAGCCAAGAAAGAGTCTCGAAGTCCTGAAGCTAATGAAGCCGGTGTAAAATCTCATAATTATCGCCCCCCTCTTCCGTAGATCCATAGGGGGACGTATCAGTGTCCTGAATCATCTGCCGGTGGATGCATCAGTGTTCTTAAATCATTCCCTGGGGGACGACTCAGTGTCCTAAGCTGTCCTCCGGGTGACATTCTTGGGCGCTCCCCCCCCCCCCCCCCCCTCCCCCCCCCCCACACACACACGCTGTTTCGGTCCCCCACTGGCATCAATCGTAAATCTGTCTCAAAGCTTCCCTCCAAACACCCAAGCATGCAAAAGTTTCTGCCCTTTATTTTATATTTCATTGTATTCTTTGTGTAATTTCACACGTGTGTGCCTTGTTATGGCATCCCTAGATTTTTCGCTAGGTTTGTGACTGAATAAGTTAACACCAGGTGTAACCTACGCCATAATTTTAAGTGCTGAAACCTTTTAATGCTTTATGTATATATATATATATATATATATATATATATATATATATATATATATATATATATGTGTGTGTGTGTGTGTGTGTGTGCGTGTGTGTGTGTGTGTACTTTTTTGTTGATAAGTGGATAAGTGTGTAAATATTCGTGCCTTCTTAAGAAATTGTAATGGCGCTTAGTGCTCTCCAAGGGAATACGCGTCTTAAAATGTACTTTATTATTATTATCATTATTATTATTATTATTATTATTATTATTATTATTATTATTATCAGCATCATCATCATTATTATTTGCCAGTGCTGGCGATTTCCCATATAATGTTATTTTGTTCACGAATGTGCATTATTATGATGTCCTGGCAAGTTTTTGACCGATACCTGACCATTGCTCCACCGCAGATCTCAAACACTGTTCAAACTGCATTAGTTTGTGACGGTTATAAAGCATCAGGACGTTTTGACATTTTTCGACTGCTGGTTGACGACTGCTGACCATTTTTGACCATATCTGTCCATGCTGACAGTTTCAGTTTCAGTCTCTCAAGATGGCGTCACTGCGTTGGGACAAATCCATATGTGCTTTACCACATCTGCAGCATTCAGATACTAATGTTTTTTGTGTGTTTTTTTTCAGTATCCCTTTGTCCAGTCTAAGTTTGAGAACCTACAAAATGCTGCAGAAAAATAGAAACATTAAATATGAAGCAAAGAGACCACACACACACACACACACACACACACACACACACACACACACACACACACACACACACACGCACACACATCTATCTAAGTCCTACTCTCCCCCAATCCCCCCTCTGCTGTCTTACTCGTTCACCGCCACCACCCTCCCCCAACTGCACCCCCTCTCTCCCATCACCAGCACCCCATCCACTGGCCTGTCCTTCTATCCACCCGCATAATAGCCCACCCCATCCTACTCTCCCAAGCCCCTCCCCACCTAAAGGGTCTCCCCTGACTTGTCTTACTCATCCACCCTCCTGTTGTACTCTGCCATGTCCTGCTCTGCACCTCCATCACTCACCCACCCCCCGTCTTTAAGTACTTGAGAAATACAGAATCTCTTTTGAAGCCTCTTGCTTTACCTTAATGTATATACAAAAAAACTGAACGTATTGCATTTTGAATCTGACCAGTCTAATATCATCATCTTTGATGAACAGACTTTAAATGGATAAACGAATCTGATGATACACACTTCATTGAACATCAACATCGGATAAACAGGAAGCGAATGAACGATGGTAGGTGCGTGTGTGGGGA
>NC_134884.1:31233957-31241457 GCF_041734735.1 Babylonia areolata | reverse complement strand
ACACACACACACACACACACACACACACACACACACACACGGAAAAACACAGAAACACTCACAGACACAGAGACACAGACACAGACAGACAGACAGACAGACACACACACACACACACACACACACACACACACACACACACACACACACACACACACGGAAAAACACAGAAACACTCACAGACACAGAGACACAGACACAGACAGACAGACAGACAGACACACACACACACACACACACACACACACACACACACACACGGAAAAAAACACAGAAACACTCACAGACACAGAGACACAGACACAGACAGACAGACAGACAGACACACACACACACACACACACACACACACACACACACACACACACACGGAAAAACACAGAAACACTCACAGACACAGAGACACAGACAGACAGACAGACAGACACACACACACACACACACACACACACACACACACACACACACACACACACACACACACACACACACACACACAAGCTGGGGGTTGGGGGGGGGAAACCCATCCCCAAAAAACCAAGAATCTCCAACCCCGTACTAATCAATCAACAAGCAGACTCAGCAATGTCCCTGCTCTTCTTCTTCCCGCAGCCACCACCACCACCACCACCACCGAATCCACGACCAGCGACACTCAGTCTCACACGCGTGTTGAGTGGAACCACGACGTTCACTGGACGCCCCTCCTGGACACTGTCCGACGACCCCTTCTTGTTCTCACTGTTCTTCCCCTCCTCCTGATCCTTTTCTTCTTCTTCTTCTTCTTCTTTCTTCTCCTCCTCCTCTTTCTCCTCCTCTTCTTCTTCTTCCTCGTCTTCCTCCTCCTGCTTTTCTCCACACACCGAAGGGGGGCGATCCTCCCTCATGACTACTGGTACTGCTGCTGCTGCTGCTGCTGTTGTTGTTGTTGTTGTTCCTCTCCTTCCTCCTCCTCCCCCCGCTGTCAGCACCTCCTCCCCCATCCCAGTCCCGCCCCCTCCTTTTTCTTCCTCTTTTTCTCCTCCGTCTCCTCCTCCTCTTCTTCCTCCTCCTCCACATCCTTCTTCTTCTCCTCCTCCTCCTCCTCCACCACTTCCACCGCATCTTCCTCCACCACCTCCTCCTCCACCACCTCCTTCTTCTCCTCCACTACCTCCTCCTCTTCCTCCTCCCTCACATCCTTCTTCTCCACTTCCACCGCATCTTCCTCTTCCACCACTTCCTACTCCTCCACCTCCTCCTCCTCCACCACCACCTCCTCCCACCACTGCCACGAGTTCGGGTTCCTCTGAGATTCTCCTCCCGAAGCATTCGGCGTTTCTCGGGTGGCTGGACCCGTAGCACGGGTGCCGGGGTTGCGCGGAGGTTTGAACCTTGACCCTCTCGCCGCCCTTGACCCACTCCAGCAGGATGACCTTGAGGGTGTGATCTGCGCGTCCTCGGTGACCTCCCACTGGCCTGGCCTGCGAGTTTGAGTCGTGGTGGTGGTGGCGGTTGGGGTTGGGGTTGGAGTGGTGGAGGTTGTTGTGGTTGAGGACTTGGTGGTGATGGTTGAGGTGGTGGTGGTGGAGGTGGTTATGGGCGGAGGAAGCGTCTTTGTGTCCGCAGCTGTGCGTCCCTCCGCTGGCGAAAGGGGTAGCTGTGAGGAGAAGAACAGAGAATATATAAAACGAATAATTGATCAAGATGTGGGGTGGGGGTGGGGGTGGGGGTGGGGGTGAGGGAGAGAACAAAGAAAATATGACAAATGACTACTTATTAATTTTTTAACAGTTCAGTTATAGGTTAAATGTCCCATAGCTTTTTTTATGGCCATAAGGACAGTTATATTTGATATTTACTATGTCTATGGCGGGCTCGGCATGGGAAGAAAATAAAACTTATGATTAATAAATTTAATGTTTAATAGAGCTTGAATTGTTCCGTAATCTTTTACGGCCACACAGGCGTGAATTTAACCAATATTTATTGTCTAGCTGGGGATTTGATCAATATTCCCCAGACCGACCGAAGTCACACAGACACACACACACAGACACACACACACACACACACACACACACACACACACACACACACACACACACACACACACACACACACACACACACATCTGCTAAAGGGTAGGTTTCTTTTTCTTTTTTTTTTTCTTTTTTTTTTAATACCAAACCTGAATCGGACAATGACTTTTGTTCTATTTACGACTTGAGTCATAACATTTTTTGCTTGTATGGCCTTCGAATACTAAGCTGACTGGCGGATGGAATTGATTCATTGATGTAATTAATTTCATGTGGTGATGATTATGATGATGATAATAAGGATGACGATGATAGTGGTGGTGGTGGTGATGATGATGATGATGATGATCATGATACTGTTTCGTACATTTGTTGACAACAACAATGAAACGAATATGTAAAATTTTGCTGGTACGTAATGTCAGCACTCACATATGAACGTGCAAAGAAAGAGGGAGAGAGAGAGACAGACAGACAGAGACCGACAGACATACAGGCGGACAGACAGACAGACAGACAGACAGACAGACAGAGACAGAGAAACAGAGACAGAGAGAAACAGAGAAACAGAGACATGGATAGAAAGAAAGAAAGAAAGAAATAGAGAGAGACAGAGACACAGGGAGAGAGACAGAGAGAGAGAGACGCAGAGAGAGACAGATACAGAAAGAGACACAGATAGCGAGGCAGAGCGAGCGAGAAGAAGGAGGTGGGAAGAACATGAAGGTGAAGGGGGCACACAAGAGAATAAGGAGTGCTGGCCTTGGGGTAACGCGTCCGCCTGGGAAACGAGAGAATCTGAGCGCGCTGGTTCGAATCACGGCTTAGCCGCCGATATTTTCTCCCCCCTCCACTAGACCTTGAGTGGTGGTCTGGACGCTAGTCATTCGGATGAGGCGATAAACCGAGGTCCCGTGCGCAGCATGCACTTAGCGCACGTAAAAGAACCCACGGCAACAAAAGGGTTGTTCCTGGCAAAATTCTTGTAGAAAAATCGACTTCGATAGGAAAAACAAATAAAACTGCACGCAGGAAAAAAAGAAAAAAAGAAAAAAAAAGAAGAAAGGTGGCTGTAGTGTATCTTTGGGAGAGCAGCCCCAATTTCTCACAGATAAATCTGTTGTGATAAAAAGAAATACAAATACACATACAAATACAAAAGGTGCAACTGCAGACCACAGCTACTCTCCAGAAACTAACTCTCCATATAACTCTCGATTAAACAGTGTCTATATACAGCATTCTGGGGGTAAAAAAACAAAAGCACAAACAAACAAAAAAAACACACCCCAAAACAACAAAAACCTAATGCCGTAAGCATGTATTCACAGCACATGTGCAATAAAAAGAATTGCCACCACACCCACCCCCACACCCCACACCCCAGCCACACCGAAACACAAACATACCCTGCATACTTATCACAATCCATTCATCAGACACAAGGCATGCAAATTACAATTTATGCTCCTTTTTACATGCATGTATTTTAAGTGAAAATTACTATCTCAGTTGTGTGTGTGTGTGTGTGTGTGTGTGTGTGTGTGTGTGTGTGTGTGTGTGTGTGTGTGTGTGTGTGTGTGTGTGTGTGTGTGAGTGTAACAGTTGTAGTATTGAGAATATGTTAGTTTGTGGGGTTTGTGCATTGTGTTTTTATAATGTTAATGATTCTGTTTTATGTTTCTACTACCTTTTATGTACTTTCTTGTTTCACTTAAGGAACTGGATTGTAAAGCGCTTAGAGCTTGCTTATGCTTGAATTATAGCCCTACATAAAAATAAAATATCTTTATCATTATCATTATCATCAGCATCATCATCATCATTATTATTATTATCATATTATTATTATGAGGATGCAAACTACGTCTAATTAACTTCTTATACCACAAACAACAACACAACAGCAACTGCACCTTGTTATCATCTGATTGGGGGGTCTTGGGGGGGGGGGATATTACAATATTGGTGGTCTGGCGACACAAGACAACGTCTTGCCCAAATCACATGCCCACTCTCTCGGCTGAGAGGGCTTTAGGGAGAAAAAAAAATCGGCGTTAGGGATGGTCCCCAACGGCCAGTTAGTTAACTAGACCCCGGAGACTGCTGCAGCACTATCAAGCCAGTGCAATCCTGCCTCCTGGTTTGAGAGTCATAGTATTTCACACCCACACATACACCCCCAATCCCACTCCCCCCCCCTACACCCCTCCCCCAACACACACACACACACACACACACACACACACACACACACACACACACACAAGCTGTAAATGAACCCCATTACAGTGGGGGAAAAAAACCCACTGGTTGTACAGCTCTGACTTTGCTGTTGGCACAAAGTGACAGTACTGTACCAGGTTTCCTCATTTCTTTCTCCGGCTTCCTATGAACTGGTAACGAAGATGAGGAGGAATAGGAGGAGGAGGAAGAGGAGGAGAAGGAGGAGGAGGAGGAGGCTGATGATAAAAGACGCCACAGAAACTACAGCGACAACAACGATAAAGCAACAGCATTGACAACTACAGAAATGAGAGTGGTGGTGGTGGTGCTGATGATGAAAGTGTTGTTGACGGTGGGTGATAATGGTAGTGGGATGATGGTGAAGATGCTGACAGTCGCAGCCAGTCTCATGTTGATAGCACCAGACAGCCCGAATTGTTAACAGAATGTATATATGATAGTCAGTATTGTCCGACTATGACCATCAGAACAGCAGAGGAGGCAACTGCTGTTCCGACTATTTGGGCTAGAATTTGATTATAGTGGAGAGTGTCTTGCCCAAGTACATCCCCACTCTCTCGGCCAAGAGGGTTTTAGCACAGTCGGCGTTGGGATGGTTCCCAAAGGCCAACTAGCCCACAAGGCTGCAGCACTAAGAGCCAGTGCAATTTTGCCTCCTAGTTTGAGAGTCATAGTCCTTCACAAAAGACTAAGCTGTAAATGGTTTCCCATCGACTGGAGAAACCATTGATAATACAGCTCTCACTTTGCTGTTGGCCCAAATGTAAACTTATGTCAGTCTGTGATATAAGCCGATTGTTGGGCCTATGCCGAGTGTTGGGCAATTGTTAATGAATACAACACTAAAGACATCATGCACAAAATCTGCACATAGATTCTAGAAAGTCTGTAACATGAAAGGATCACAAAACACATAAACAACAATGTTGTGTATCACTATCTGTCTCTCACGCTCTCTACTTAGCTTTAATGACCCCCCCCCCCCCCCCCCCCCACCAACCCCCCAGACCCCCCAGTGCTTACTTGTGGTTGTTTCAGCTACAACAACATAAAATGACAAGAAATATACGTGTCTGTTTTTGTGTAAAAAAAAAATACTTCCAAAGCATTCTAAACACTAAAACAAAAACACACGACCACAACATCACCTACAACATAAAGGAACGAGGAGGAGGAGGTGGTGGATGAGAACAATGGGAGAAGAGACCACACTGCACACACTCAGAGGACTCAAAGGAGGAAGACGCCGAAAAGGAACAGGAGGCGGACGAGGAGGTGAAGGTGGTGCTGGTGGTGGAGGAGGAGGTGGAGGAAGAGGAAGGAGGAGGAGGAGAAGGAGGAGGAGGGAGTGCTGGAGGACGGTCAAGGTAAGGTCAAGGGCAAGGGCACATCATCGGTGGCGGCGGTGTCCGACGCCTTACTGTCTTTAGTGGTGGTGGGCGGGGAGGGGGGCCGGCGAGCGTTGAAGGTGTGGCGCTTGACGTTGGAGCCCTCCGTCCACATCTCGCTGTACAGGTACACTGGGGGGCCTGCCGGCCTCAGCCCTGAAGACAGAAGAAAGAAGAAGGAGTAGAAAACACAGCATAAAATAAGAGAGAAAAAAAAAGAAAAAAAAATCCCATTAAAGTATCGTTTCTATGTGCTTGCTGAATCGGCAGCATAAGCCAAAAGATGTTTTCCTGGCTGTTCTTGTTTAATCGTTTCAATGTCAGTTTCTCAAGAAGGGGAGCGTCAATGCGTTCGGACGATTCCATATACTTACACACTACATACACCACACACATCAGCAAGACAGATGCCCTGACCTGCAGCATAACCCAATGCGCTTGGTCAGGCCTTGAGTGTGCAGGCATACAATGTTTGTGTCAATATCTGAGTGAATTTCTTCTACAGAATTTTGCCGCTGGACAACACTTATGTTGCCATTGGTTCTTTTTTTTGCTTTTCAGTGCACCAAGTGTGTGTTACACTTGGGGCCTCGTTTTATATACTCTTACCCGAAAATTCAGACGCTCAGTTTAATTTTTTTTCCAATCAAACCTGGGAGGAAGGACGAGGCTGAGATTCCAATACAGACTCTCACGGATATCTTTAATGTCAGAAAAGTGTCAAAACCATTCCATCACCTTCCTCCTTGAAGAAAAAGAAAAAAAAAGTTGAATGGAGGATTCACTGACATTACCGGGGAAGGGATGGATGGAACATGGGTATCCTCCTCCTCCTCCTTCTCCTCCTCATGGCTGTTTCTTGGGAACTGAGAATAAAGAAAGATACATAATGCCGTCATCGGTGAAAGTCATCGATGGACACACGTGGCTCCGGAACTCCAAGTCTGAAGAACACATGGTGGTTCACAGGTGGAGCATGCATGGGACGCCAGCAGGCAGGGCAGGGCAGGTGCGGACGCAGTTGTGTGTCACCGATCTCAAACAGCTGCAAGGAGCTGGCACTGGTGGAGGTGTCTCCCACAAAATGTATTCAGTGCATTGTTTGTCAGGACACACCAACGAGACATTTTTTTTTTGTCGTTGCTGCTCCATCATTTGCACCGTTACAGTGGCATCATCGCTTAGTCCTAGTAGTAGTATTGTTATCTTGATTTATAGTATTATTATTACAATGACATTTTTTTTTCTATCATCATTATCATTAGTATTACTATCAATATTACTATTGTCATTATTATTAAATGATAATAATGATAATGATAATTATTATCATTGCTGTTGTTGGTGGTAGTGGTGCTGGTGGTGGTAGTGATGGTAGTAATGTTATCAGCGAGAAGATCAATGCAGCAACCTCGTGACAGAAAAAAACAACAAAAAAACAACAACAACAGGCACTCCATCATCAAAATAAAAAGGAGGGAACATGAAATAAAAATCCAGAATGAAATATTGTGGCGTTCTGTGTTAGCTCGAACCATAATATAGACAAACAGAAAAGAACAGAATACAAAACAATAAGGAAAGACGAAAAGACATTTTGCCCAAAGTCTGGGACGGGGTTCCTCCTTTGACATTTTCTTTTTGAGGGGTCCATCGTGTACATTTAGCACCTGATATACCGCGGAGGATAAGACACGCACATCAATCTCTTTTTTTTTCCCCAGTCGTTTCGGCAGAAACCCTACCCCACCCAACCGATCCCCCCCGGTTATTATGATGATGATGATGATGACGATGACGATGATGATGATGATGATGATGATTATTACTATTATTATATTATA
>NC_134884.1:31208957-31216457 GCF_041734735.1 Babylonia areolata | reverse complement strand
TGCTGCTTCTGTTGTTGTTGTTGTTGCTGTTGTTGTTGTTGCTGTTGTTGTTGATGGTGGTGGCTGGTGGTGGTGGTGTTGCTGCTTCTGTTGTTGTTGTCGATGGTGGTGGTGGTGGCAGTGGTGGTGGTGGTGTTGCTGCTTCTGTTGTTGTTGTTGTTGTTGATGGTGGTGGTTGGTGGTGTTGCTGCTTCTGTTGTTGTTGTTGTTCCTGTTGTTGTTGTTGTTGATGGTGGTTGTTGGTGGTGGTGTTTCTGCTTCTGTTGTTGTTGTTGATGGTGGTGGTGGTGGTGGTGGTGGTGCTGCTGCTGCTGCTGCTTCTGTTGTTGGTGGTGTTGTATTTGTTGTTGATGGTGGTGGTTGGTGGTGGTGGTGGTGGTGACGGTGGTGGTGGTGGTGCTGCTGCTTCTGTTCTTGTTGTTGATGGTGGTGGTGGTGGTGGTGGTGGCGGTGGTGGTGGTGGTGCTGCTGCTTCTGTTGTTGTTGGTGTTGTTCTTGTTGTTGTTGATGGTGGTGGCTGGTGGTGGTGGTGTTGCTGCTTCTGTTGTTGTTGTTGTTGCTGTTGTTGTTGCCGCTGTTGTTGTTGTTGGTGGTGGTGTTGCTGCTTCTGTTGTTGTTGGTGGTGTTGTTGTTGCTGCCGCTGTTGTTGTTGTTGTTGGTGGTGGTGGTGGTGGTGTTGCTGTTGTTGGTTTTGTTGTTGTTGCCGCCGTTGTTGTTGTTGTTGTGGTGGTGGTGGTGGTGGTGGTGGTGGTGTTTTTGGTGTTGTTGTTTCCGCTGTTGTTGTTGTTATTTTTGTTGTTGTGGTGGTGGTGGTGGCGTTGTTGATGTTGTTGTTGTTGCTGATGTTGTTGCAGCTGTTGGTGTTGTTGTTGTTGGTGGTGGTGGTGTTGCTGCTTCTGTTGTTTATGTTGTGTGGGTCTGTATGTGGGTGGGACATTGGGTGGGTGGGTGGGTGTTTTTTTGTGCCTTTGCGAGTATGTGTCTCTGTGCATGCGTGTGTTCGTTGTGTCTCTGAGTGTGAATGTGAGAGGCAGAGGGAGAGAAGAAAGAAAGAGAGAGCGTGTGTGAGAGAGAAAGACAAGGAGTGAGAAAGCGAGAAAGAGGGATGGAGATACGAAAAATAGAAAGAGAGGGAGAGAAAGAGAGAGAGAGGGAAAAAGAGAAAAATAAAGAGAGAGAGAGTGATGGAGAGGGAAAAATGAGATGGGAGGGGAGAGGGAGGGATGGAGAGAGAGAGAGAGAGGGATGGAGAGGGAAAAATCGAGGGAGAGAGAGAGATGGAGAGGGAAAATATAGAGAGAGGGAGAGAGAGAGAGGGGGGAGAGAAAAAAAAATAAAGAGAGAGGTGTAGATGAGAGAGAGGGGGGGAATGCTGAGAGAGAGGGAGAGAGAGAGAGAGAGAGAGAGAGAGAGAGAGAGAGGCGTTCAGAATTGGGGTATGAGGTAACCGAAAAAAAAAGAAAAAAAAAAAAAGAAAGAAAAAGATTTAATGCAAAACCTTAAAACGTTTTCTGTTCTCCTCTTTAACCACTGAAAGGCGTTTATGGGCGAAACAGCAGACTTTCAATCTGAGGATCTCAGGTTCGAATTCTGGTCATGATACCTGATGGTTAAAGGGCGAAGAGGGTTTAAACCGGTCGTAACAATTACAAAAAGAATAACCCCACCAGTTTATACGAGTGAACGTGGGAGTCGCAGCCCACGAACGCAGAAGAAGAAAAGGAAGAAAGGAGGAGGAGGAGGAGGAGGAGGAGGAGAAGAAGAAGAAGAAGAAGAAGAAGAAGAAGAAGAAGAACAAGAACAAGAAGAAGAACAAGAACAAGAAGAACAAGAAGAACAAGAACAAGAAGAACAAGAAGAACAAGAAGAAGAACAAGAACAAGAACAAGAAGAAGAAGAAGAAGAAGAAGAAGAACAACAACAACAACAACAACAACAAGAACAAGAAGAAGAAGAACAAGAAGAAGAAGAAGAAGAACAACAACAACAACAAGAACAACAAGAACAAGAACAAGAAGAAGAAGAATAAGAAGAACAAGAACAAGAAGAACAAGAACAAGAACAAGAAGAAAGAAGAAGAAAACAAGAAGAAGAAGAAGAAGAAGAAGAAGAACAAGAAGAACAAGAACAAGAAGAAGAAAAACAAGAAGAACAAGAAGAAGAACAAGAAGAACAAGAACAAGAAGAACAAGAACAAGAAGAACAAGAAGAAAGAAGAAGAAGAAAAAGAAGAAGGAGAAGAAGAAGAAGATTGACTGATTGATTGAATCTTTAATGGGTAAAGAATTAGGCGCATTACAATTCTGTCCATTTAACGACAAAAAACAAACACAAAAAAAAATTAACAGCGACACAAAACATAGAAATAAAGAAATAAAATGAAAAATAAAATAAAATAGTTAGAGCAACGAATAAGATTAGTAACTGGAATAGTCCATTGAAGGTAACAAAGCGATGAAAAGAACAATAATTATTGGTACATTATCATGTACGTACGTACTTGCACACACACACACACACACACACACACACACACACACACACACACACACACACACACACACACACACACACACACACACACACACACACACACAATTATAAAACAAGCAAACAAAGACATATCTACACATTTACGCCCACACACTCAAACACACACAAACACACACACACACACACACACTTACTGTTCATTTGCTAGCACGATCACACATTCATTCAATTTTTCATTCATCATGGCATGGCAGCTGGTGACACTGAGTACAAGCAAGCATCTGCAAAAGACCGCGAGTAGGTTAATCAAAAGTATCGAATAGAAATATTCTTATGTTAGTTTTAAAGAGAGATATGGCTGGAATCTGACGACATGTCTTTGGAGGCATGTTCCATTCTATGCTTCCATTAAATGAGAGACTTATCTTAAATAAATCAATTTTGGGATTTGGAACAATAGCTCTGTCTAATTTACGTTTGAACTGGAAACAAAATAATGATTTTAAATATTGTGGATATGCGTTATGAACAATCTTATGCATAACAATCAATGTGTTATATCTAATAAGTAGATAAACAGGCAATATTTGAAGTTCTTTGTACATACTGTGCACAGATCCGCCTGTGGTATTTACATGGCTAATCATCTTAATGGCACGTTTTTTTGTAAAGTGCAAAGCGGCTTTGATGTAGAAGGAGGACATTTACCCCAAGTAATGAAGAAGAAGAAGAAGAAGAAGAAGAAGAAGAAGAAGAAGAAGAAGAAGAAGAAGAAGAAGAACAAGAAGAAGAAGAAGAAGAAGAAGAAGAAGAAGAAGACTGAAAGATGAGCATGCAGCAGTAAGTAAATCCACTTCAAAGCCGTACTATACTGGTCTCATTTACCCAGGCTTCAGCATTCAGACGGAAACACACAGAGATGAGGAGAAGTCAGGCAAAGGGCAGAAGGGGGAAACGACGCTTGACCAAAAGCCTGAGACGTCGTCAGCAGCAAAAAGGCTGTGACATTCACGTCCACTGAACTGGGAGGTAATTTCCCTGCCACTTCCCTCCTCTCTCTCTCTCTCTCTCTCTCTCTCTCTCTCTCTCTCTCTCTCTCTCTCTCTCTCTGTGTCTGTGTCTCTGTATCTATGTCTCTCTCAGAGCGCATGAGGACGAAGCGACGCTTGAGTCTGTGATATTCATGGTTCTAGGGCCGTGAAGCTCGAAGCCGTGCCTTGCCTTGCCTTTTATGTGTGTGAATACTATGGTAATGAGTGGGTGTGTACACGTGCATGTGTATTACAGAGAGAGAGAGAGAGAGAGAGAGAGAGAGAGGAGAGAGAGACAGACAGAGAGAGAAAGAGAGATAAAGAAAGAGAGAGAGAGGGGGAGACAGAGAGACACAGGGAGACACAGAGAGAGACACAGAGAGAGAGAGACGGACAAAGAGACAGAGACAGACCGACAGAGACGGACAGACTGACAGAGACACAGACAGAGAGAGAGATGGGGGGGGGGGGGGGGGGGAAGGGAGCGAAAGAGAAGAGAGACAGAGAAAGCTCAGAGTGCTGAGAGAGAGAAACAGAGACAGAGACAGAGAGAACCCAGTGATTTCTCTTCACGAAAGGCCATTGCCCCACACGCACAAACAGTGCTAACAAGAGCATTGCGAATCTCGTTGAAAACTTTTAGACGCGACAAGTTCTTTGTCAGTTCCAGTACTTTACAGAAAGCAGGCTACAGAACTGATTTCTGTGCCGTCATCATCCGATGTTATCCCTAGAGGGAATAGATCTGAACTTAGGTGCACACATTGTTTCTTTGAAAAGAAATCCATTCAATTGGACCATCGTCGTACCAGAGGTGACATGATCGACGTATACAAATACGTCCACAGAATTTATGACACAGATCGACCAGTGCTTCACGTCTTCCAAGGCAGGGATACCCGGGGGAACAGCCTTAAGCTGGCCAAGGGACACTGCAGGCTGAACCTTCATGCTGGCTACTTCTCCCAACGCGTCTTCACAGTCTGGAATAACCTTCTTGACAGTGTTGTAACCGCCTCATCTGTCAATACATTCAAAAACAGGCTGGATGCACACTGGAGGAGTATACCCACTCTCTACGACCCAGAATGTTACTACTAGTCTGTGCCACGCATGCCACACACAGTCTAATGAGTCTCTGTGGCTGCCTTCACCTCTACACTCCATCTCGCTCACTACGATCAGCTTCGGATCCACTCTATTTACGCATACCCAGATTCAAACTCTCGACTGTTGGCCGCCGTTCTTTCTCTGTCTCTGGACCTTGCAATTGGAATGAACTTCCTCTTTCGATTCATCAAGTCTCCACACTCAGCTCTTTCAAGTCTGGCCTTAAAACCCACCTCTTCCCAAAATAGCCTCCCTTCCCTGCCTCTTCCTTGTCTTCAGTTTCTCCAGTTTTAGAGTTATGCGTGCGTGAGAATGACTGGTGCGAATGCGCTTTGATTTGTCTCTGCACAAGATTCACCGCTATATAAATACCATTATTATTACTATTAATGTGCAGTAATTTCTTTTTCCTGGAACGGTGAACAGGCCTGTTAGGCCTTCTACACCGCAAGAATCAAGTATCAAGTATTGACTTGTCATGCTCTAATTAGTCTAGCGGGTTGTGAACCAGGCCTATAACACTAGGAGTGAATATTGTCAAGAAACACATTGTGCATCAATGAAAATAGTATTAATATATTCCCTTCTAAGGCTATGTGCCCTGTTCAAACGCACTGTCTTCATCTGTCTGCGGGCAGGGGCGGTGTGGTCTGTGGGGTTTGCTCAGCTGCTGAAGGGTGGTGTCTTTTGCCGGTGGGCTCTGCGGTCATGAAATACTGGCTGGTACACCCATGGGAATACTTCTTTTTAGGCTGTCGCAAGTCGCATCCTGTGGTCTCTTTTGCCTCTGTTCGGGAGCAGTTGTGTCCCTTGAATTCTTAATAGAGTGTCCTGTGCGTGCCTGCACCCATCGTGAACACAGCGAAGGCGTCCAAGGGTGGTGCAGGATTGTTCCAAGGGCGGGTGGAGACAGTGCTTCTCTGGGTCCTCCCCAGCACCTACGGGTGTTTCTCTTTCTTCTGTCTTCTTTTTTCTTCATTGTGCATCAATGAAAATAATATTAATATATTCCCTTCTAAGGCTATGTGCCCTGTTCAAACAAAGAAAATTTAAGAGAGAGAGACGGAGAGAAACAGAGAGAGAGAGAGAGAGAGAGAGAGAGAGAGAGAGAGAGAGAGAGAGAGAGAGAGGATGAATGAATGAATGAATGAATGAATGAATGAATGAATGAATGGATGGATCTTTATTTTCCAACGGTGGACATATTAGCACACTAGCCGACCAATATATATCTGCCGTTGTTCTTAGAGACACACAATCATAAACACAAGTAAATGTAGTCATACTTAATACATGTTATACATGTACAAGGACAACGCAGCGTCACACTGAGAGACGCAACATCGCGCATATGTTTACAAAACGGAAGCCACTACACTACACTACATTACACACACACACACACACACACACACACACACACACACACACACACACACACACACACACACACACACACACACCCTGTGATCAATGCTGCATATGGATGGTTCGAGTGAAATTAGTACAAAAAAAAAGAGTAATGTAATGATAAAAATATTAAACACAAGTGTAAAAGACTGGAAAGATAGCAAGTAAGTGGAAAGGTAAGATGGGTATGGAGAGAAGGACACCTTATGTGGGGGAAGAGAAAGAGACAGACAGACGGACAGACTGAGAGAAAGAGAGAGAGAGACAGAGAGAGAGAGAGAGAGAGATGTAAAGATAGTTCACAGAGAGAGATGTAAAGATATGTCAGTGAGAGAGAGAGAGATGAAAAGATATGCCAGAGAGAGAGAGAGAAAAAAGAGAGATATGTCACAGAGAGAGAGAGAGAGAGAGAGAGAGAGAGAGAGAGAGAGAGAGATGTAAAGAGGTGTCAGTGAGACAGAGAGAGAGAGAGAGAGAGAGAGAGAGAGAGAGAGAAATGTAAAGATGTGTCAGAGAGAGAGAGAGAGGGAGGGAGGGAGGGAGAGGGAGATGTAAAGACATGTCAGTGAGAGAGATGGAGAGAGAGAGAGAGAGAGAGAGAGAGAGAGAGAGAGAGAGAGAGAGAGAGATGTAAATATATGTCAGAGAGAGAGAGAGAGAGAGAGAGAGAGAGAGAGAGAGAGAGATATGTAAAGATATTTGTATTTGTATTTCTTTTTATCACAACAGATTTCTCTGTATGAAATTCGGGCTGCTCTCCCCAGGGAGAACGCGTCGCTATACTACAGCTCCACCCCATTTTTTTGTATTTTTTCCTGCGTGCAGTTTTATTTGTTTTTCCTATCGAAGTGGATTTTTCTACAGAATTTTGCCAGGAACTACCCTTTTGTTGCCATGGGTTCTTTTACGTGCGCTAAGTGCATGCTGCACACGGGACCTCGGTTTATCGTCTCATCCGAATGATATGTCAGTGAGAGAGAGAGAGAGAGAGAGAGAGAGAGAGAGAGAGAGAGAGAGAGAGAGAGAGAGAGAGAGAGAGAGAGAGAACGAGCGAACGTACGAACGAACGAACGAACGAACTTTTTCAATGATGGAGGTGGAGTAAGCATGCATATGCTTTTTTTGATACGTCCAGCCCTCAGGGCAAAGAGAAAGGAAAAGAAACTATTCACAAAATAACGAAATACAAACATCACATTCAATTACACTCAAATATACACAGAGAGAGACAGAGACAGAGAAGACAGGGGAGGGATAGAAAGAGAGACAAGAGACAGAGACAAACAGAGTAACCCATCGTATGGCATAATGAGACAGAAAGAGACAAGGAAATTGTCTCAAAAAAGAGAAAAGGCAGGCAGGCGATCCGACAGACGGACAGATTGATGTGGACAGGAACTGGTACCAAGAAAACAACCAGTAACAACAACAACGACGACAACAACAACAACACCAG
>NC_134884.1:31196457-31198957 GCF_041734735.1 Babylonia areolata | reverse complement strand
GCGTATATACGAGTGAACGTGGAAGTTGAAGCCCACGAACGCAGGAGAAGATGAAGAAGAAGAGTTCAAACAGAAATGAGAACTTGGTAAAACATTCAAAATATGCAAATATGTATAAATGAATGAGAGAATATTATTGAAAAAAGAAAAGAAAAAAGAAAATATGAATACACAGATACATCGATACGTCAATACAATAAATAAACACTTAAATAAATGAATAAGTAAATAAATAGATAAATGAATAAATAAATAGATAAATAAATAAACAAACAAACAAATAAATTAATTAATTAACAGATACATAAATAGATGAATGAATAAGTTGATAAATAAAGGAAACAAACAAGCACGCAAGCGCTGTGTTTAGCACCGATACCATAAGAAGTTTCACTCCGAACTGCCCCCATTCACCGTGTTAAGCGGAAGAAAGAAGGGTTACCTCCCTCGCCAGTGTTGGGACGCTTGGGGGCGCAGCGATCAGCCCTCGTGCCGGTTTGCCCTTCACAAAACAATGTAGAAAAAAACCCATAAAAAAACAAAACAACAACAACAAAAAACTTTATTCAAAGAAAAGAAATATAAATCAAACAATGTCAGACTTGTCCCATGTCTTTATTCATTTGTCTATCTTATCATTTCATTTGATTTTTATCTTATGTCCCAATGCATCTTTTACCTCGTGGGGGCATATATGTGAAAGGCAAGGGTCCGACAACGTCCCCACATTTTATCATTTTTATTTCGTTATGCATTCGTAGTTTTCATCTGATTCAGCTGACACTGTCCACACAGACAGACAGACATAGTGTAGGGAGAGTGGGGGTGAGTGTCAGACAGAGACAGAGAGAGACAGACAGACAGACACAGACACAGACAGACAGGAAAAGACCAAGTAAACTGTTTTGTTTTGGAAGATGTTTTCAAAAGGTGATAAACACCCCTAGAAGCAGCAGCAACGGCTGCTGCAGTAGAGTTGATGATAGTAGTACCCCCGGTATTAACAATTATACTTGTTATTTCACTTCTGCCGCAAAACGTACCGTTTACCTGCCACTATTTGGAAACGTTTATTTGTCCCCAAAATTTTGAAGGGGATTCATGTGAACTATTTTATATAAATCGAATGAAAGCGGCAAGAATACGAGAAACAGAAAAGGAGAAAACAGAGAAAGAAAGAGAAAGAACCCTATGACCCAAGCTCCGATCATCTTGAACACAAGGACTTCCGCCAACAGGCTGTTATTAAAACTTGATACGACACTAGAGAAGAAAGCCATGAGTAAACCTTGATTCTGCCAACCAGCACATAACAGCGTTCGAGTAGCTTATTTTCCTTTACTTTTTTTTTTTTCAAGAAAAGAAGCGAAAAAAAAAAGCAAGCACCACCATCTAATTTCTTCCAGTCTATGGTATCATTTCCATGCCTCGTGGACTCGCAGAGTTTATTGCTGCATGGAAAGGGAGAGGTACGTATAATGGTGACCTCTTTTTTTTCGATTCTGCTCCACTTCCATGCCTGCGGTGAATCCTGTCAAGGTATTCGGTGTCGGCGGATTCATGACTGGGTCGGCTTGGGGAGGACGGGGGTGAGGGGAGAGGGGGGAGGGTGGGGGGCACGGAGCGGGTGCTGTCATTGGAGGGATGTCGTGGCGGTCTCCGCTCTGGGCAGGGGAGATGGATACCCATTCAGTCTCGTTCCGCGACTAAGCAATTATTGTCGTTGGCAGGAGGCTTCATAGGTTGTGTCCTGCAGCAGTGCAGGGTCTCCTCTGGTGTGTGGTTTCCTGACAACCTGGCACTGACAGTTCCCTGTGGACTACCGGGACTCTGTGTGTGTGTGTGTGTGTGTGTGTGTGTGTGTGTGTGTGTGCGTGCGTGCGTGCGTGTGTGTGTGTGTGTGTGTGTGTGTGTGTGTGTGTGTGTGTGTGTGTGTGTGTGTGTGTGTGTGTGTGACTCGGAAAGATCGGCGTGGTGAGAGTAATGCAAATAAAACGATTCATATGAAGGAGCAGTAAAAACTGGAGAAAAAAAAAGCAATGATAAAAAATAGATAAGAAATAAAACGCTTATAGAATAAAATAAAAAATAAATAAAATTAGATTAAACTAAATAAAATAATAATAATTGTCAATAGCAATTTTAAGAAAAAGCGAGAGGGGAAGAGGTCTATTTTCAGTAAGGATATAATACTATCAGAGCGCAACGGGATGTGAATCTTTCCACCCACAGGACGGCCGATTGTATCCACCTGCTGTTCCCAGTCTCCGAGCCTAGGGATTCTCCCTCCCCCCAAACACACACACACACACACACACACACACACACACACACACACACACCTGCCTCCCACCCCCCGTCCCCCCGCCCCCCTGCCCCCATACACACACACACACACACACACACACACACACACACACACACACACACACACACACACACACACACACACACACACACAGAGTTTTGGCTAGCTGCGACCCAATCTAGTCAGGAGATA
>NC_134884.1:31188957-31191457 GCF_041734735.1 Babylonia areolata | reverse complement strand
TGACCTGGTGCGGCCCGGCCCCCTTAGAGTGTAAGGAGTTATGAGCCGAAACAGTTGACTGAGGGGGGCTTCTTCTCTGAAGACCTTGTACTGTCCAGCTCTCCCAAGAGTTTCCTATCACTGCACATTCGCGTACACTGCCTTGGCTCGCCAAGGAAGGCTCACGAGAAATAGACACGCTGTATAAACCACCAGGTTACATGCGGTCTATATGACAGAGGTCGTTTCCATGATGCCTCTGGGACTGACAGTCCAATTACGAGTTTATGCCGTGCAGCAGGGAGACGCATTCCTGTGTCATGTTGATTAATAACAACAGCACTACAGCCAGTAAATCACACCATAATCCCCTTCCCCATCCCCAACCCAGTGTGTGTACAAGGCTGACACCACCCTCACCGACCACCTCCTTCCACCCAATCCATTTTTGTCCAACTCGTATGCCACCATTAGAATATTCTCTGGCCCCAAGTTCTGGATTTGTTTTTGTGTGTTTTGTACGTTGACTGTGGATTTCAGATTTTTTTATTTTTTTTTATTTTTTGGGGGGGGGGGGGGGGGGGGAGGGGGGGGGGGGGTTGTGTGTGTTTGTTTCAGATGTGCCTCGTGACTTTGCTTTCGAAGGCTTTTTTCTCTCCACCAATTCTTTATAACTCTTCAAACGATGCCATTGGTAGGTGAGATGGTGTCTGAGGAAGGAGTGGGAAGCTCGTAGTCAGAGAAGAAGGAGGAGAATAATATCAAAAGTAGAAGAGGAGAAAAGGGGGGGGGGAGAGAGAAAAGAAAACAGCATCGTGTACGTTCGCTACCTTGGCGTGCAAGGCAGGTTCACGAGAAATAGATACGTGTATAGTATGATAGTGTTGGGCTAGAATTAGATTATAGTGGAGAGTGTCTTGCCCAAGTTACATCCCCCACTCTCCCGGCCAAGAGGGTTTTACGACAGTCAGCGTTGGGATGGCTCCCAAAGGCCAACTAGCCCCCCAAGGCTGCATCATTAAGAGCCAGTGCAATCTTGTCTCCTATTTTTTTTGAGTCACAGTCCTTCACGAAAGACTAAGCTGTACACGATTTCCCATTGCAATGGACAAACCATCGATAATACAGCTCTCACTCTGCTATTGGCCCAGCTGTAATCTTATGCCAATCTGCGTGCATATCCCGACTGGTTATTTGAAGTCAGTTGTATGTACGGAGATCCTTTCCATGATGCCCCAAGGACTGACAGGTCAATTATGAATTTATGCCATGCAGCAGGGAGACTCACATCACCCCCTCCCCCCACCCCCACCCCCCCCGTCCCCGTCACTATAATAACAGCAGCACTAAGGCCAGTAAATGACACCCAGGAAAGGTGTTTTTTTTTTTATCCTCTTCCCGCCCAGGCTGTTCAAGAGCCCCAGGGCTGATACCACCACCCTCATTCATGGCTTCTTCCACTCCATCCACTTTTCCATTTTCGTATGCACCATTAAAATGGTTTCAGTCTGACATTGTGTACCTGTCTGGGCGGGATGGGGGAGGGGGGTGGCTGTCTTGGAGCGATGATTATCATTATATCTATTATTGTTATTATATTATCATTACCATCATCATCATCATCATTGTTATTATTGTTATTGTCACCATTGATGTCGTTATTATTATTATTATTATTATTATTATTATTATTATTATTATTATTATTATTATTATTATTATTATCATTATTATTATTACTATTGTTGTTGTTGTTGTTGTTGTTGTTATCATCATCATCATCACCACCACCATTGATGTGGTTATTATTATTAGCATTATCATTATTTTTTTTTAATTATCGTTGTTGTTGTTGTTGTTGTTGTCCTTGTTATCACTATTAGCATTATCATTATTATTATTATCATCATCATCATCATCATCATCATCATCATTATTATTATTATTATTATTATTATTATTATTATTATTATTATTATTATTATTATTATTATTATTATCATTATTATTATTATCATTATTATCATCATCATCATCATCATATCATTGTTATTGTTATTATTATCATTGTTATCGTTATTGTTATTGTTATCATCACCATTGATGTCATTATTATTATTATTGTTGTTGTTGTTGCTGGTACACTGCCTGCGAATTTTTGCATTTGGTTTTAAGGTCGGACTGACTCTTTCACTTCACTTATTCTTTCTTTCATCAAAGTTCATCCCGACCATTGATGATAATATTATAGTCGTGTTACAATACAGGGAATGGGAGGGAGAGGAAGGGAGAGGGGAAGGGAGGAAAAAGAAGAAAGATGGAGGAACCGTTTAGAAAAGTTTGTTGAGGTAACATAAGTTTGTTGAGGTAACATTTATCAGGGAGGAAAAAGAAAGATGGATAAATCATTAAGAAAAAAAAAAAGTTTGTTGAGGTAACATTTTGGGCCTGATAAAGGGAAGAAAAAGAAAGATGGATAAACCATTAAGAAAAAAAAAGTTTGTTGAGGTAACATTTTGGG
>NC_134884.1:31173957-31183957 GCF_041734735.1 Babylonia areolata | reverse complement strand
TCATCACCACAATCGCCACCACCACCATCACCACCACCACCATCGCCACTACCACCATCACCACCACCACCACCACAATCACCACCACCACCATCACCACCACCACCAACAACAACCACCACCGTCACCACCACCACCACCACCACCACGATTCTAATCACCTTCCACGATAGACAGTTCATTCCAGTGTCTTCATCATCATCATCATCTTCTTCTTCTTCTTCTTCTTCTTCTTCTTCTTCTTCTTCTTCTTCTTCTTCTTCTTCTTCTTCTTCTTCTTCTTCTTCAGCTGAGGAAGGCGGCAGACGCTCATTTGCCAATACAGAGTCCGTGAGGGTCTGGGTTCGAATCACACTCTCGCCCTTTCTCCCAAGTTTGACTGGAAACTCAAACTGAGTGTCTAGTCATCGGATGAGACGATAAACCGAGGTCTCGTGTGCAGCACGCACTTGTGGCATTGAAAAAGAACCCATGGCAACGACAGTGTTGTCCTCTGGTAAAATTCTGTCGAAGAAATCCACTCTGATAGGTACACAAGTGTATATATGTATGCGCTCAAGGCCTGACTAAGCGCGTTGGGTTATGGTGTAGGTCAGGCATCTGCCTTACAGGTGTGGTGTGGCGCATATGGATTTGTCGGAAAGCAGTGACGCTTCCTTGAGAAACTGAAACTGACACTGAAACTTCTTTTTCTTCTTCTTCTGCTTCTTCTTCTTCTTCTTCTTCTTCTTCTTCTTCTTCTTCTTCTTCTTCTTCACCACCACCAGCACCGCCACCACCAGCACCGCCACCACCACCACCAGCACCGCCACCACCACCACCAACAGTATCCTGTTCACCTTCCCAACATCTCCTCGCCATCATCGTTGCTATTACGACTAAGAGAACGGCGTGTCGGAGCCGGATTAGAGGCGTTTTTTGTTTTTGTTTTTGTTTTTTGTTGGGTTTTTTGTTTGTTTGTTTGTTGTTTTTGCTACGAACTCGTATGGCTTAATTAAAGGGATCAAGGCCTAGTTCAACGGGGTGTGGAAGAAGGTGGGAACCGCTGTACGTGTAATGAGCTACAACATAAAGATAACTATCACACGGTACAAATGATCATTATATGGATCGCACGCCATGTGACAGATAATTATGTCAATCAAAGACAGACCCCCGTACCCTCCAATGATGTCTGCCACATTTCAACTTTTTTTTTTTTTTATTCGCACAGAAGTGGAAACATGATAACACTACGATGATTATATATTGGTAAAGGTTTTTCTTGCTAACGCTTTTCGTAAGCATTTGCATTGATTTATTGATTCATTCATTCATTCATTCATTCATTCATTCATTCATTCATTCATTCATTCATTTATTCATTCATTTATTTATTAGTTTATTTATTTATTCTATTTATTTTTTCTTCATTTATTTGTTTATTAAGTAATGGTTCCGTTGTACTGACCGACTTTTCAAAACAAAACATCATCTGCCTGCAGACCTCTTCTGACTGTATAACTATATGATCTTGCTTCGGGACACAAACGTCGACAGTCATGGTTGGAACTGTCCATAGTGGAGTGATGGCCTAGAGGTAACGCGTCCGCCTAGGAAGCGAGAGAATCTGAGCGCGCTGGTTCGAATTACGGCTCAGCCGCCGATATCCCCCTCCACTAGACCTTGAGTGGTTGTCTGGACGCTAGTCATTCGGATGAGACGATAAACCAAGGTCCCGTGTGCAGCATGCACTTAGCGCATGTAAAAGAACCCACGGCAACAAAAGGGTTTTTCCTGGCAAAATTATGTAGAAAAATCCACTTCGATAGGAAAAAAACAAATAAAACTGCATGCAGGAAAAAATACAAAAAAAAGGGGTGGCGCTGTAGTGTAGCGACGCGCTCTCCCTGGGGAGAGCAGCCCGAATTTCACACAGAGAAATCTGTTGTGATCAAAAGAAATACAAATACAAACAAATACAAATACAAATAATCATTGTCTGAGTCGGTTGTCATCATCTTTTTCGGACACGAGGGAGCGTGCAACATTCTGGGGGAAACCATTAATTTTTCCCCTCCCTTTCACACAGTTCTCTGCAGAACGCACAATCATATTATGACCTCAACTACCACTACCTGCGGCCTTGGCTTCGTCGGTAAAGACAGTCACTGCACGTGCATCTGTGTCACGTTGCGCGTGTCATGTCAGTCTGCTGGTCGTCACACTGCGCGTCGTTCAATGTAAATAGATAGATAGATACTTACCTACCTACGTACGTACCTACCTACCTACATACATACATATATAGAGACACAGAGAGACAAAGAGGCATACATACATAAAGAGAGGTATAGACAGACAAAGAGGCATACATACATACAACATACATACATACATACATAAAGAGAAATAGAGACAGAGAAAAACAGGCATACATACATACATACATACATACCTGCCTACCTACCTACCTACCTACCTACCTACCTACATACATACATACATACCTAGCTACCTACCTACCTACATACATACATTCATACATACATAAAGAGAGATAGAGACAAAGAGGCATGCATACATACATATATAAAGAGAGAGAGACAATGACAATACATACATACATACATACCTAGCTACCTAGCTACCTAGCTACCTACCTACCTACCTACATACATACATACAAAGAGAGATAGAGACAAGGACAAAGAGGCATACATACATACAGAGAGATAGAAAGGACAAAGAGGAATACATGCAGACATGCATACATACATACATACATGCATACATAGAGAGAGAGAGAAAGACAAAGAGGCATACATACATACATACATACATACATACATACATACATACATACATAAAGAGTGATAGAGACAGAGACAAAGAGGCATACATACATGCATACATACATACACAAAGAGAGACAGAGCCAGAGAGACAGGGAGGGACAGACAGCCATACAGCAGACAGTCAAACACGAACAATGAATTGGAGAAAACGATTGCACATAACTGAATTTGTCAATATGTGGAAATCGCGTTCACAAGATCGAGTTTGATTTCTTCATTTCTATTTCTTAGCGTGAAGAAGAAGAAGAAGAAGAAGAAGAAGAAGAAGAAGAAGAAGAAGAAAAAGAAGTTTCAGTGTCAGTTTCAGTTTCTCAAGGAAGCGTCACTGCTTTCCGACAAATCCATATGCGCCACACCACACCTGAAAGAAGACGGTGGAGGAGGAGAAAGAAGAAGAAGGAAAAGAAAAAGACGGAAGAAGAAAGAAAGAAAGAAAGAAGGAAAGAAAGAAAGTTGAAAAAGAGTGGGAGAGGAGCAACGAATGCCTCCAGAAACCACAGCCACCGACAGCCCAGACAATTCACGGCTGTCCAATGGCTGTCCTGTGCTGTTTGTGGCTGGCTGGCCGGCCTGTCTGCCTGCCCTGGGCTTGTGGTCAGACACCCGGTTAATACAGGCGTCAAAACAGTGGGTGACCCGTCAGAAGCTGGTTACTTTGAAAAGAATGTCTCAGTCCAGTGCGGTGATGTTTCTACACCATTGTGTGTGTGTGTGTGTGTGTGTGTGTGTGTGTGTGTGTGTGTGTGTGTGTGTGTGTGTGTGTGTGTGTGTGTGTGTGTGTGTGTGTGTGTGTGTGCGTGTGTGCGTGCGTGTGTGCGTGTGTGTGTGTGTGTGTGTGTGTGTGTGTGTGTGTGTGTGTGTGTGTGTGCATTTTCAATAGGTTAATTGGTAATTGAAAGAAAACACGGGACCCATAAAAGAAAAGTGGTGGTGGGGGAGGGGAAGGGAGGGTGCGGGGGTGTGGATGGGGGTAGGGGGGGGGGGATACAGAGTGTTTTTCTATCACTGCACTCACATCAGCGTGAACAATGTGTGAAGACAGTCAATGAAGTCCAGAATAACTTTCACCCTACTGAGCAAAACACCGCCATGAACAAAAAGCAATATCAACTTTTTTTTCTTTTTTTTTTCTTTTTTTTTTTGTCTTCATCATCATTATTTAGGTTATCATCAGACAGATCAGCCAGAAGAGAGTTGCAGTAGTCCAATCTATATAGTTTAACTCTCTCCATACGAACGGCGAAAGAGACGACGTTAACAGCGTTTCACCCCAATCACCATCATCAAAATATTGCAAGCGGAAGGCTCTTATACTGAAGAGGTGAATGTTGACAAAGAATACCCACAATTCTGACGACGGAAGCTAAAGGTTGGGTCATTGAGACACCCACTGGACATCCGAGGGGTCTGTGTAGAGGAGAAGAGAGGGCTGGCCGTACTGAGTGAGTTAAAAGGAAAAGTGTGCTGGCAGGAGCAGTGGATAGGAAAGAGTGAATTTTGCTTACTGTACCTAAATGACACAACAGAGTGCGGCATAAGTGTTTGATATATGCATCCATGGAGACTGTTTCGGTCTGATTAATGTTTTTGATTTGTATCAATTCATTTGCTTATTTTCTTTGTGTATTTAGTCATTTGTCTTCTATCCCCCCCCTCCCCAATTCTCCCATACCAGATCGCTGTTATCATTATTATTATTATTATTATTATTATTATTATTATTACTGTTATTATTATCATTAGTAGTAGTAGTAGTAGCAGTATCATTATTATTATCATCATCATCTTCATTGTCATGATTATTATCATTATTATTAGTAGTATTAGCAGCATCATCAGTGCGACAAAATCCTCCACGAAAACTTGTCCCTCCAAACTGTATTTTCCACGAGGAATGGGGGGATAAGCAAAGGACACACAGGAACAGTGGAGAGTATCGTTGTCGACTCCTTCCAAGTCACTTGAGGTGACGGAGTGTGAAATATGCCCTCCTGGACACGACATCTCTTTGTGCCTCCCAAGTGGCAAGGAAGGAGAGAGACGGATTTGAACTCAGACAGTATCGTTTTAACCATGACCATCCCACCATTCCTGCCTAATCTGCAAGCTGTCTGAAAGTGGGTTTGTTTTTTTTTTTGTTTTTTTTTTCCACTGCTTTCACAAATCTTTTTTTTTTTTAAATAAATATTTTCATTCGAATTTAACATTTAATACATAGACAGACATACAAAACTAATATTTGAAATTAATGATATTTGTTATTGTGCATTACTTAAACTGAAAATCAGGAAAACAACAACATAATGTTTTTATACCGAGAAAAAAAAACAGAAATAAAAAAGTCATATGCATTGCATAAAACAAGTAAATAAATGAAAGGAAAAAAAAAATAATAAAAGAGCAAACGTTACATTCGTGGTTGTCCTTCCTCCTCCTCGTTGCTTTCAATCATTTTTATGTATGGGTATCATTTCTATCGAGTGTATATATTTTTCGGTTTTATATATGTTTCTTAGGTCTGCCGGGAAGTACTTTATACATGGTTTGATTTTATTTATTCTGCATTTATAGATGAAAGGTTTCGCCACTAGAATGATATAGTCAAATATTTCATCTGTTTTTGTAATATCATTTCCAAATTATACTAAATTGTCTGACAGTTGAATCACTCTGCATTCTGCGCCGCAGACGCAACACGTGCACTGGACTCGAAACGTTTTTAACTTGTAAAGATGCGTAACCTTATTTCTGTATTTTTGTCATTTTTTTTTTTTTTTTTTTTTTTTTTGGGGGGGGGGGGTTGCTTTGTTTGTTTGTTTGTTTTAGCCTATCCCGCCCCCGCAAATGGAGTATGGCTGTCTACATGGTGGGGGTAAAAACGATCAGACACGTAAAAACCCACTCGTGGGAGATGCAGTCCACGAACGAAGAAGAAGGACAGATTGGAAGTATGGGGCCATGCTTGAAATATCAATCCTTGATTTAAAAACGTTTTTGAGTTCTGAGTTATGAGATCTGATCAAGTAAATCCTTCCCTCTGGGCGATTTTGTTCAGACTGAGACACACAATCCTACTGATAACAACGTTACATTCCGATCATTTGCAAATACAGACTTCTCTCTCTCTCTCTCTCTCTCTCTCTCTCTCTCTCTCTCTCTCTCTCTCTCTCTCTCTCTCTCTCTCTCTCTCTCTCTCTCTCTCTCTCTCTCTGCTTCTGTCACTACTGTCTGTCTCTCTCTCTCTCCCTCTTTCTCTCTCTCTCTTTCTCTCTTAGACTGAATATTTGATTAACTGTTTGCACATGTACCTTTCGTGTATCATAACTGTGTCGGAACTAAATACATATGTACATATGTGTATTTCCTGTTTATGTACATGAAGTCGAAAAAGTACGTTAACACCCCCCCCCCCCCCCCACACACACACACATATATATATATATATATATATATATATATATATATATATTATATATATATATATATAAAAGCAGTCAACCCATCATCCACTAAACAAATTGAATATCTAAAAAATACAGCAATTGGTTCAGAAGTGGAGAATAATCAACCCCCCAAACCGTGTACTTTTAATTAATCAAATGTCTATGTGATCCGGAGAAGGAGGGAAGGGAGTCTGCTCCTTCTCGAACTCAAAAGTTCATTCGCTTCAATTTGTGTCACGCTTTCTCGCAAGAAAGCATGAAGCAACGGGAGGAAGAGAGAAGGAGGGGTGGAGGTATGGGAGTGGGAAGGGTGGTGGGCAGAAGGGTGTGTGTGTGTGTGTGTGTGTGTGTGTGTGTGTGTGTGTGTGTGTGTGTGTGTGTGTGTGTGTGTGTGTGTGTGTGTGTGTCGGGGGATGGGGGGCGGGGGGATGGGGATGGGGTGCTGACGAGTTCAATTCACCAGGAAAAAAAAAGAAAAAAAAAAAGAAAAAAAAGACACTTCTTCACAGGTTCTGTGACGAATTGAAAGAATAAGTGATAAAACGTTAAACAAACTCAAACAACCAAATTCTACAAACTATGTAATTCTCCGCTCTCTCTGTCTCTGTCTCTGTCTGCCTGTCTTTCTCTTTCTCTCTCTCGCTCACACACACACACACACACAACTCGATCAAGCTTGGCAATGCATTCACCCGTTTCCTCAACTCGTTCCACAACCTCGGTGTTCTCTTTTTGACAACACGATAGCCGCGCAAACCAAACATTTTTAGTAATACAACAAGACCTGTCAAATTCTGCGACTGGCTGTTCTAGTTTGGAAAGACCTGGTGCCAGCTGCATTGCTTGGTTCTAACTTTTTGACAGTTACAAGTGACTAAATGCCTACCTTGACCGAACCACGCAATTGGTCAGTTCCATACTACACACAGTTAGTAGCGGGTTACGACCATATTAGGCTCTTCCGTCCGCGCAATACAACTGCCTGTCCTCCGACGCAACATCTACACTTGTCCACTTCCATCATTCTCTCTCGCCTCGCTCGCTATATATATATAAATCTCTCTTTGTCTGGTCTGCCTGCTTTGTCCGGATAGTCATCCACTCCTCCTCCAACGTGTACATAATTCTACAGCTCAATTCGTCCTTTTGAAGAGAAAGGTCTGAGCATATCACTCGCCTATATCTCCTCCTGCCTTTACCTCTACACCCTCTACATCTCATTCCCCATGATCAGTTTCAGATCTGAGAGGTGGAAGGTGGCAGAATAGTTAAGACGCTCAGCTACCAATATAGAGAGTCCGAAAGGACGTGGGTTCGAATCCCGCTCTCGCTCTTTTCTCCCAAGTTTGACTGGTGAAATCTAACTGAGCGTCTAGTCATTCGGATGATAATAATAATAATAATGGTATTTATATAGCGCTGAATCTTGTGCAGAGACAAATCAAAGCGCTTTCGCACCAGTCATTCACACGCATGCATAACTCTAAAACTGGAGAAACTAAAAACAAGGAAGAGACAGGCAAGGGAGACTATTTTGGGAAGAGGTGGGTTTTAATGCCAGACTTGAAAGAGCTGAGTGTGGAGACTTGACGAAGCGAAAGGGGAAGTTCATTCCAATTGCAAGGTCCAGAGACAGAGAAAAAACGGCGGCCAACAGTCGAGTGTTTGAATCTGGGTATGCGTAAACAGAATGGATCCGAAGCCGATCGTAGTGAGCGAGATGGAGTGTAGAGGTGAAGGCAGCTGCAGAGATAGGAAGGGGCAGATTTGTGAATACATCTATAACATAGAGTGCTGAGTGATGAGGAGATAAACCGAGGTCCCGTGTGCAGCACGCGCACTTGGCGCACTGAAAAAGATTTCATGGCAACGAGAGTGTTGTCCTCTGGCAATATTCGGTAGGAAAAAAATCCACTCTGATAGATAGACAAATATAAGAACATTCGCTTAAGGCCTGACTAAACGCGTTGGGTTATGCAGCTGGTCAGGCATCTGCCTAGCAGATGTGGTGTAGCGTATATGGATTTGTCCGAATTGCAGAGAAGCCTCCTTGAGAAACCGAAACTGAAACTGAAACTGAAACTTTCAGACCTACTCTGTTTCAACATCCCCATCCGTACCCCTCACCCCACAAAGAGAGAGAGAGAGAGAGAGAGAGAGAGAGAGAGAGAGAGAGAGAGAGAGAGAGAGAGAGAATGAATGAATGAATGAATGAATTTTATTTCTGAAGGTAATAGAATAAGCAACAATGCTTTTTTCATCCAGCCCCCAAAAGGAGAAAATTGGGGAAAAACATAAGCAAATAAATTGTAAATAGCATCGCATAACATCAAGGAAGTAGAATCAAGAATGAAAGCATCACATCCATTACAAATCATGGAAAGGACTACATGGAAATTGTACACTTAAACGCAAAAACACTCTTTAGAATAACGTATATGCGCCAAGAAATTTAGAAAAAAATAGAGAAAGACAGACAGACAGACCAACAGAGACACAGAGAGAGAGAGAGAGAGAGAGAGAGAGAGAGAGAGAGAATGTCTACAATCAACGGCCCATCCTTTTCTGCCCTTACAGCTCCCTTTTTACGCTTCAGTTGTCAAAGCCCTTCATTAAAGTCTGCACGTATCTAAAATCTACATCTTTCTAAAAATAATCTCGCCTCCCTCACCCCACACCCTCTCCCCCAATCCGACCCACAACCATTTTTTAGCTGTTCTGTTGCTTTTTTTGTGTGTGTTTCGTTTTTTTCTCTGAATCTCTGAATTACTGTGAATGATACGCGTGCAAGCGCTTTGATATTTCTGGGTAAAAAATACGTCCATCGCTATAATGTAAGTACAGGTATTATCATGAGCGAGAGAGAGAGAAAGAGAGAGAGAGAGAGAGAGAGAGAGAGAGAGAGAGAGAGAGAGAGAGAGAGAACGAAAGAACGAACGAACGGGCGAACGAACGAACGAACGATTTATTCAGTATAAGGCCCCGCCCTATTTGAAGGGGCTAAGCAAAATCAAACAAGATTTTATACCTTACATAGTGTTATGAATATTGTTTGGGAGGGAGAGAGAGAGAGAGAGAGAGAGAGAAATCGAAATCGAAATCGAAACGAAAATTTTTAATTTTTATTTCTCTCTCCCTCTCCCCCTCTCTCTCCCACTCTCTCTCACTCCCTCTCACTCGCTCTCTCAGTTTCTCTCTTTCTCTCTCTCTCCCTCTCTTTCGCACTCTCTCCCCCCCTCTCCCTCTCTCTCTCCCTCTCTCTCTCACTCTCTCTCTCTTTCCCGCTCCCCCTCTCTCTCCCTCTCTCTCTCTCTCTCGCTCTCCCTCTCTCTCTCTTTCACTCTCTATCTTCCTCTCTCTCTCACTCTCTCTCTCTCTCCCCCTCTCCCTGTGCCAATCTACCTCCCCACTTACTCGGTCGTGCACAAGCATGCACTCAACCGAACTGTGTGAATTTATTTCTCCTGTGATAGATAGCGGTGGGGTCACAAAGAGAGAGAGAGAGAGAGAGGCAGAGACAGAAAGACAGAGAGAGACAGAGACAGAGAGAGAGGCAGGAGAGAGGGAGGGGGCAGGAAAGAGAGAGAGAAAGGGGAGAAGAGAGAGAGACAGACATAGAGACAGACAGAGACAGAGAGCGACAGAAAGACAAAGACAGACACAGAGAGACAGATAGACAGAGAGACAGAGACAGGGAGACAGATACAGAGAGAGAGAGAG
>NC_134884.1:31146457-31156457 GCF_041734735.1 Babylonia areolata | reverse complement strand
GTGAGGTGAGTAGGATGGGGGGTGGGGGAGAGATGGGATGAGATGGAGGTGGGAGAGCAGATACACTGTGTCGTGATGAAAAAGTCTAAGTCCGTGTAACACGGCCCGTGTACAAGTCAGCGAGTCCACACAACAGCGGGCCCAACACACAAGTAGCTGCTCAACTCTGAAGGCGGACGGCCGGTATGAAGAGAACACATAACACATTCATCATTCCACAACACATATTTGATCAAGCAGAAAGCATAATCAGTCACAAAATATATACATACATCTGTATTTGACTGTTTTTAGATCTTTGTGAGAGGGAGTATCGACACGGGGGAGTATCGACAAGGGCTGATCCCAAAAACTAGATAGAGCAACGGGAGAGACGGAGAGCGAGAGAGGGAGAGAGAGAGAGGGGGGGGGGAGAGAGAGAGAAGTGGTGAAAGGGAGAGGGAGAGAGTGGGGAGAGGGTAGAGACAGAGAATGAGGTATGGAGAGGATGTATGTAGAGAGTGGGAGAGATGGAGAAAAAGAGAGAGAGAGAGAGAGAGAGAGAGAGAGTGAGGAGAAAGCAAAGAAAGGATGAAAGACTGAGACAGGAAGGGAAGGGGAGAGAGAGGGAGGGGGAAAGGGTGGGAGGGAGAGAAAGATGCACACACACACACACACACACACACACACACACACACACACACACACACACACACACACATACACACGCACACGCACACACACACACACACACTCTCTCTCTCTCTCTCTCTCTCTCTCTCTCTCTCTCTCTCTGTGTCTCTTCCTCTGTCTGTCTGTCTGCCTCGCATGTGCATAAGGAAAGAAAAAAACTGCCGGCTTCAAAAGCCGCCAATTCCAGAATGTCCAGGAGCTGTTTGAACGGAAGAGGACCTGGTGTTGGGTTCAATTCTGAACATTTGAAAGAACGCGGCGTCCATTTGGAACCACAAGTTTGACGCCTTGATTTGTCTTGCTCTTCCACTCCAGGAATCAGTTCTTTTTTTTTTTTTTTCTCCAGATTTCTTCTTCTCCCATTTTGTTCTTTAGCTTTGAACATTTTAGCTCGAGGTTCCCCTCTTCCCTCCCATCTCCCCACCTCCGAGCTAATTACTATTCCATCTTCGCTGTCTAAAAGCGCTTGTTTTAATAAACAGTATCAGTATCAGTATCAGTAGGTCAAGGAGGCGGCATTGTGTTCGGTCAAATCCATATACGCTACACCACATCTGCCATGCAGATGCCTGACCAGCAGCGTAACCCAACGCGCTTTGAGAAAAAAAAAAAAAAAATAAAAAGATTAAAAATAAAAAAAATGAAAAGTAAAAAATATAATAAATTTAAGAAATAATAATAATAAGTAAATAATAAATAAATAGATAAATAAATAAATAAATAATAAATAAAATAAATTAAATTAAAATAACAAAAAATAGAATAATAAATAAAAATAATTAACATCCAACCTACAATGAACCAGTTGTAATATTCCCCAGAGACTGAGGACAAATCTTTGGAGCACTTAGTTCACTCAGCCGTATGGTGCATAAAGTTATGGATAAAAAAAAAAAAGAAAGAAAGAAAACAACAACAACAACAACAAAAACAGCTGATTCATATCTCAATATATATAATAGACTTTCTTGTCTACTTGTGAAAAATAAACTTATAAGATTATTTGCATGCTGGGAAAAAACCCCACATTCCAATGGGAAAAGGGATGGAGGGGGAAAAAAGGCCTTCTCACTTCTGCCTCTGTGTGTGTGTGTGTGTGTGTGTGTGTGTGTGTGTGTGTGTGTGTGTGTCCCTCTGTCTGTTTGTCTGTCTCTGTCTTTCTCTGTGTGTGTGTCTCTGCTGGTCTGTATCTCTGTCTGTCTGTTTGTCTGTCTGTCTGTCTGTCTTTTCTCTCCATTTCTTCGCGCATATTCGTTATTCTAAAGAGTGTGTTGGCGTTCATGCGTACAATTTCCATGTAGTCCTTTCCATGATTTGTAATGAATGTGTGATGCTTTGATTTTTTTTTCTTCCTTTCTCGTTTGATGTTATGTGATGCTATTTGCAATTCATTTGTTTATAATTTTCCCAATTTCCCCCCTTTTGGGGGCTCGATGAAAAAAAAAAAGCACTGTTGCTTATTCTATTACCCTCAGAAATAAAATTCATTCATTCATTCATTCATTCATTCATTCTCTAAGAAAGAATTCAAACGCCCCCAGTTGCTGTTATCAAAGGGTTTATAATGCTCCTTCCCATGCCCCCAGCTGCTGTTATCAAAGGGTTTATAATGCTCCTTCCCATGCCCCCAGCTGCTGTTATCAGACGGTTTATAATGCTCCTTCCGATGCTCCCACTTGCTGTTATCAGACGGTTTATAATGCTCCTTCCCATGCCCCCAGTTGCTGTTATCAGACGGTTTATAATGCTCCTTCTCATGCCTCCAGCTGCTGTTATGATGGTTTATGATGCTCCTTCCCATATAATGCTCCTTCCCATGCCCCCAGCTGCTGTTATCAGACGGTTCATAATGTTCCTTCCCATGTCCCCAGTTGCTGTTATTAGACGGTTCATAATGCTCCTTCCCATGTCCCCAGTTGCTGTTATCAAAGGGTTTATGATGTTCCTTCCCATGCCCCCAGCTGCTGTTATCAGACGGTATATAATGCTCCTTCCCATACCCCCAGTTGCTGTTATCAGACGGTTTATGATGCTCCTTCCCATGCTCCCAGTTGCTGTTATCAGACGGTTTATAATGCTCCTTCCCATGCCCCCAGTTGCTGTTATCAGACGGTTTATAATGCTCATTCTCCTGCCCCCAATTACTGTTATCAGACGGTTTATAATGCTCCTTCTCATGCCCCAATTGCTGTTATCAGACGGTTTATAATGCTCCTTCCCGTGCCCCCAGTTGCTGTTATCAGACGGTTTATAATGCTCCTTCCCATGCCCCCAGTTGCTGTTATCAGACGGTTTATAATGCTCCTTCCCATGCCCCCAGCTGCTGTTATCAGACGGTTTATAATGCTCCTTCCCATGCCCCCAGCTGCTGTTATCAGACGGTTTATAATGCTCCTTCCCATGCCCCCAGTTGCTGTTATCAGACGGTTTATAATGCTCCTTCCCATGCCCCCAGTTGCTGTTATCAGACGGTTTATGATGCTCCTTCCCGTGCCCCCAGCTGCTGTTATCAGACGGTTTAGAATGCTCTTTCCCATGCCCCCAGTTGCTGTTATCAGACGGTTTATAATGCTCCTTCCCATGCCCCCAGTTGTTGTTATCAGACGGTTTATAATGCTCCTTCCCATGCCCCCAGTTTCTGTTATCAGACGGTTTAAAATGCTCCTTCCCATGCCCCCAGTTGCTGTTATCAGACGGTTTATAATGCTCCTTCCCATGCCCCCAGTTGCTGTTATCAGACGGTTTATAATGCTCCTTCCCATGCCCCCAGCTGCTGTTATCAGACGGTTTATAATGCTCAATCCCATGCCCCCAGCTGCTGGTGTTTTTTTTTTTTTTTTTTTTTACATTATAGTTATTATTTATTATTTATTTATTTATTTGTGTAAGCTTATCTATCATTTATTCAACTTTTTTTTTTCTTTTTTTTTTTCCTCAAGGCCTGACTAAGCGCGTTGGGTTACGCTGCTGGTCAGGCATCTGCTTGGCATATGTGGTGTAGCATATATGGATTTGTCCGAACACAGTGACGCCTCCTTGAGCTACTGAAACTGAAACTGAAACTGCTGTTATCAGACGGTTTATAATGCTCCTTCCCATGCGCCGAGCTGCTGTTATCAGACGGTTTATAATGCTCCTCCCCATGCCCCCAGCTGCTGCTTAAAGAACAGTTCACCATGCTCCTCCCAAGGGAAGGTTAGCCCCTACAGCAAGTGATAGCTACTTACCACTGTGGGGTTTACAATTTCACACTATGTTTATCTGCCAACGCGCGTTCCAGCCGCTACTAAACCAATATTTTGTATTTGCATTTGTATTTCTTTTTATCACAACAGATATCTTTGTGTAAAATTCGCTATACTACAGTGCCACTCAATTTTATTTGTATTTTTTCCTGCGTGCAGGTGTTGTTTTTTTTTTTTTTTTTTTTTTTTTTTTTTTTTTTGCTTTGTTTTGTTTTTTCTTTCGAAGTGAATTTTTCTACAGAATTTTGCCGGGAACAACCTTTTTGTTACCGTGGGTTCTTTTACGTGCGCTAAGTGCATGCTGCACACGGAACCATGGTTTATCGTCTCATCCGAATGACTAGCGTCCAGACCACTACTCAAGGTCTAGTGGAGGGGGGGGGGAGAGAAAATATCGGCGGCTGAGCTGTGATTCGAACCAGCGCGCTCAGATTCTCTCGCTTCCTAGGCGGACGCGTTATCTCTAGGCCAACACTCCACTACAGATAAGTGGGTGTCCACTGTCCATTTATGTCGTAAGTCTCCGGGACGTTCCAGCGGGTCTCTAACGCAAGAAAACCACTGATAGGCTGTGACCAATACGATCGACGATCTAGCTCTGATCTACACAGCCCATTCACGAACTCTTGCCGAGGCGCAGTGCGTTCAACCCACCTGGTGTGCCGTGGAGTTGGTTGTCAAATCGACAGATGAGATCAAGCCTGTTAAGTTGGAGCCCCTCGCTCTGATCTGCCCGCTTGTGCACCTCTAACATGCCTCAACGCCGAGGCAGCAGGGCGTCCAAGCCTTTAAGGGTGCTGTGAAGGATGTGTTGAGCCCGTAAAACGAATTCTAAGCTCTGTATGGTTTACCCGCATACCTACTACTACTTCTACACACACACACACACACACACACACACACACACACACACACACTAACACCAACACTGATAACACACTAACACACACTAACAAACAAGCTTCGCTAAGGTTCTGTCGAGCATAAGCTCCATATTTTCATGACCCAGCCATCCGAACATGTTTCATCCAGGCAGCAGTCGCTCAACGTTGAAGTTCCCAAGTTTGATGACCCAGCCACCAGTCCCATCGTGTTGAAGTAACTGTCCTCCCTCCTATCGCTCCATCACAGTAAAGACAATCACGCTCTTCAGGTTCAAGACCAATGGCTCCAGATCGCCCCAGACGGACTCGAAAAGTAGATAGCCCTTCGTCTACAGAAGCTGTCTGTCTCTGAAGCTGATCTGGGGCCTTTGGACGTCTAGGTCAAGATGGAAAAATCTGTATCCGGACCTCAAAGAGCTAAGTAATGGGAAGCCCGTTACAAGTCATAATAATCTGCAGGAGACTAAAAGGTACTTTTCATTATATATATATATATATATATATATATACTTTTTTTTTTTTTTTTTTTTTTTTTTTTTTTTTTGCAAGATTAAAAACTGGCGCCACACCACAAGCTAATAGATGTCTAACAAGAGGCGAACTAGCTTCAAAAGGTTCTGTCCCGAGCCAATACAACGCCATGACTGCGTTCAGTTTGCTATTCTTTTCTTTTTCTTTTCCTGTTTGGCCTCATCCACGTAAAAGCTTCAATTGGCTGATGCTCTCCGTTCGGCACAATGGCGCCAAATATTCTCAAAGCGAAATCGGGGAGGAGGTGGAGGTTGGATGGGGGGAGGAAAGCTATTTGCTAATAACATTGTATTGTAATAAGTTGTATTACTATTTTTGACAATAGGTTTCTCGATCTGTGTGAAATTCAGGCTGCTCTCGCCAAGGAGAGCGCGTCGTAGCGACTGAGAGCGCCACCCTTTCTTCTGCCTGCGATTCTATCTGTTTTCCTATCGAAGTGGATTTTTCTGTAGAATTCTGCCAGGGACAACATATTTGCTGCCGTGGGTTCTTTTACGTGCGCTAATTGCCTGCTTCACACAGGAACTCGGTTTATCGTCTCATCCGAATGACTAGCGTCCAGACCACCACTCATGGTCTTGTGAAGAGGGATAAACTACTGGCGACTGTAATACTGAACCAGTGTGCTCAAATTTTCTCGCTTCCAAAGTGGACGCGCTACCACAAGGCCAAAACTCCTTTCCTGAAGTATCAGTATTTTTGCTTAGCTTTCCAAGGGGAATTTTCTAAGCTAGACACTTCCCTTCAGCTGTGCGTCTGCGCTTTTCAGATATATTCGAAAAATGTGTACCAGACTGACCAGTGTAAACTTGTGCTTATTTGTCCGTGTGTCTGTCTGCCCGTGTGTTTATCTCTTTGGCTGGCTGTCCCTGTTTGGCGCTATTTCTGTCTGTCTGTCTGTCTGTCTGTCTGTCTTTCCCTTTCTGTCTCTGTCTCTGTCTCTCTCTCTCTCCTTCTCTCTCTCTCTCTCCATCGTCTGCCCCCCGCTTCCCCGGGCGCTCTGTCTCTGTGTCCCCGTCTCTATCTCTGTGTCTGTCTGTCTGTCTCTCTCTCTGTGCCTCTGTCTCTGTCACGCCGCTTGGTTTGTCCATGTTTAGCTGTCTTTCCAAACCTGACAGTGATTGATAATGTGGCCAATTGGCTACATTTTTCCGTGCTGTACTCAAGTCGATAAATCAATATCGTTCTTCATGTCCGTGTTCCTTTACCCCCACACACACCCACGATTTATTTCAGCGTCCCTAAACTGTACGTTTCTTCTCAACACCCTTTTCCCATTAGCGGCAGCGAAGATGACAGATGGAATGGAAATACACTTCACACACCGACTCAGAGAACTGGGGCGAGCATTGCACTCGCCATACGAGACTTCCGAAATTGAGAGAAAAAAAAAAGGGGGGGGGGTCGAACGGTGTGGAAGTGTGGGTGGGTAGGTAGGCGTGTGTGGTTGTCTGAGATGTCTGAGAGAGAGAGTGAGAGAGAGAGAGAGAGGTGGGGAGGGGGGAAACTCATTCATGCTTGTACTCTTCTTACCATGAGACTTCATAACACGTCGAAGAGACTGACCTGATTTTTTTTTTTTTTTTACGTGGGGTGGGGGTGGGGGCGGGGGGGGGGGGGGAGGTGGGGGGAGTGGGCAGGAGGGAGGTGTTGGGCGGTAGAAATATATATATATATATATAATGTATGCAACTGTACATTGAGTGAACAAAACAAAACAAAAATCAGAAAACATCACACCTGTCTGTCTGTCTATATGCATGTCTGCCTATCTCTGTTTCTCTCTCTCTGTCTCTCTGTCTCTTTGTCTATCTATGTCTCTCTCTCTCTGTTGCCGACAGACAGACAGAGACAGAGAAACAAAGACAGATAGAATGACAAAAGAAGATGAACAGACACATAGAAATACTGAGAGACACTGGCAGAAAATCACAGAGAGAGAGAAAGAGCGACAGAGGCAAAGGCAGAGAGAGAGGCCGACTACACACACACACACACACACACACACACACACACACACACACACACACACACACACACACACACACACGCACGCACGCACGCGCACGCACAAACCCCCACACACACACCGACGCACGCACGCACGCACACGCGCGCGCACACACACACACACACACACACACACACACACACACACACACACACACACACACACACACACCACACACCACCCTCTAAAATCACTTAAGTAAATTGACATTGAATCAATGACCAACAAACCAACCGACCAACACACACACACACACACACACACACACACACACACACACACACACACACACACACACACACACACACACACACACACACACAGAGTCTAAAATCACTTGAGTGAACATACATACAAACCAACAACCAGCCAACACACACACACACACACACACACACACACACACACACACACACACACACACACACACACACACCACTCACCTGCACTCTGGAATCCGACCGACTGCTACTCCTGGAAATGGTGGAAGAAGCTCGCGCCGACGACGACGACGACGTCTTCTTCTTCTGCTCCGCCGAGCTTCCGGAGCCACCCCTGTCCATCGGAGAGCGCGTGCTACGTCTGTCCTGCGCGTGGCGGAAGCTGGTCAGCACGAGGATGCGGCCGATGAGGCAGTAGAGGACGGTGGTGATGAAGAAGGGGATGATGTAGAAGACGACGAGGTCGATCATGTAGAGCGTCAGGTAAGAGGACCTCTGCAGGCGGAACATGCACTTGGTGATTGAGGTGCCGTCAGACAGGCGGGTCTCGTTGAGGTCGGTCAGCCCCAGCCAGGGCCCGCAGTAGAGCAAAGTGAAGAGCCAGATGCCGCCGATGATCTTCTTGGCCCGGGACACCGTGCAGATGGTCTGGGCCCGGATCGGGTGGCAGATGGCGATGTAGCGCTCGATGGTGAAGGCGGTGATGGACAGAGACGACGCATCCACACCCACATACTGGAGATAGATGAGCAGCGAGCACAGCGCCCGCCCGAAAGGCCACTCGTCGATGCGGAAGAACGTCTCGGGAACCGCCGGAAGCGTGGCGGAGAGGAGCACCAGGCAGTCGGCCACGGCCAGGGACAGGAGGTAGCAGTTGGTGGTGGTGTGCATGGAGCGCGTGCGGGCGATGACGATCACCACCAGGATGTTGCCCACGAAGCCGATGGTGAAGACCAGGGAGCTGAGCGTGACGGCCACGGCCCTGTACAGGGAGTCGTAGTACTGCGGATGGGGCAGACCACTGGAGGCGGAGGTCGTCCCATTGTTGCCTGGCCCGCCTTCGCCCTCACCCTCGCCGCCGAAGCTGAAAGTGACCCCTCCCCCTCCTCCCGATGATGACCTTGGGTCGCCCAGGGTGAGGTTGAGGGTGGGGACGAAGGGGTCTGTGATGTTGGGGTTGTAGTGGTGGATGGGGCCTGTCTGGAGCGCGGACACAGGGGGTCTGAGCATGGTGCCGAGTGGGGGAGTGGTCAAGGTGGTGAGATGCGCCATGACTCGATCAGAGCTGATGAAAGAAAAGAAAAGAAAGAAATGCGTAAAAAAAGGTGTGATTATGAAGAAGTCAAACATAAGTAACAATACTCATAGAAGTTTATCGCGAACGATGAAGAGTACCAAGGAGTCAAACACGAGTAGCAATATCCATGGAAGTCAATCACGAACAGTACCAATACCCATGGAAGTCCATCGTGAACACTACCAATACCCATGGAAGTCCATCGTGAACACTAGTGACCAATACCCATGGAAGTCAATCACGAACAGTACCAATACCCATGGAAGTCAATCACAAACAGTACTCACCAACAGTGTGTTGTATAATATTTGCACTTTGAATTTCATTACAGAGCAAATTTGAGTCCGATTTGCATGTGAATGCATTGATTATCCAACATTTTTGTCCTCTTTTCCACCCACTCATATAATGATATATTCGATTCCACACACCCTTTTTTACGATTGTAAGGACCTTTTTCTTTTAAAGTCCTGCATAATAGGTAGTTGAATGTGGTTGCTTACAATATGTCCATATACTGAATTAAAAGTTATATATATATAAGAGTAGAAGGAGAGAAGGAGAACGAAGTAAGGGATCGAGAGCGAGCGAGCGAGCGAGAGACAGACAGACAGACAGAGGGTAAAGACGAAAAGTCCGTCCTAATTTATTTCTTACTTCTTTTTTTTTAACCTAAGGGGGGACAAGAGACAATGACAGCCAAGACAGATCAAGTGACAATCGTAGCAAGGCAGGCTAGGTAAAAGTTAGGAAGAAATAAGTGTGGGGTTCATTCATAAACTCCACCAGACAGCTAAGTGCTCTCAAGAGATATGGGAGGATTCGATCGGGGGTGGGGTGGGGTGGGGTTGGGGGTCACCTGACAGAACGGACGCGTCCAATGGCATGTGACACAAGTGGCTCCAGGCAACACCACCACCACCACTACCACCATCACCACCATCACCAGTCAACAAAAAGACCGCCACCGCTGATACTTCACAGGAAGTTGTGTAGACGTCAGTAGAATTTTTAGAACCGTTTAATGGCTTTGGTAACTGATGTGTTCAGTCGAAACTTTGTTGAAGACTTTTTTTTGTCTTTTTTTATATTCCTTTCTTTTTCTTTTTTCCCAGGCTAAAAGAAACACCCCCAACCCA
>NC_134884.1:31138957-31141457 GCF_041734735.1 Babylonia areolata | reverse complement strand
ACTCGAATAAAAATGTTTATTTAAAAAGAAACATTCTGATAAAATCCCAATAATTTTGACTGACACATCCCTGATCTTACGTAAGCTGAATCTTATCTCGCTGATGTGATAATAGCCCTGCACACTGACGAGTATACTTATCAGCAGCAAGTCAAGATTAAGAAAGAGAGACAGAAATACATTTAGACAGACACACAGAGAGACAGACAGAAAAAAGGAAAGAAAGACCATAAAAAAACACAAAAAAGAAGACGAGAGAAAAGAATCAAAGAAAGAAAGAAAGAAAGAAAAAGAACTAAGAAAGAACGAAAAAAGTATCAGTTGAACAGGACCCAAAAAAATCGTGAAAAGGGGGCGAAAAATAAGAACGAGAGGTTAAAGAGAAGGAAAAGAAAGGAAAAGAATAAGAAAAGAAAAGGAAAAAACCCTAGAAATTTCAAACAGAAGACAACAGATGAAAGAAAGAAAGAAAAAAAAAAAAAACGCAAGGGGGAAGAAAGAGAGAAAGAAAGAAAGAAAGAATATAAAACACGAAGAAGAGGGAAAGGATAAGAAAACAAGGTGGCCAGGCACGGGAACAACTCACAGAAAACAAGAACTGTAACTCTACATCTGACATTACCTGTGTTTTTGTGTGTGTTTTTTTACTGTCACAAAACACACACACACACACACACACAACCGGAGAAAACTGGTGAACTGTAACTTGACATCTGTCATTAACCTGTGTTGTTGTTGATTTTTTTTTATTGTCACAAAACACACAACACACACACACACACACACACACACACACACACACACACACACACAACCAAAGAAAACTGGTGAACTGTAACTCGACATCTGCCATTACCTGTGTTTTTGTTTACTGCCACAAAATACACACACACACACACACACACACACACACACACACACACACACACACACACACACACACACAACCGAAGAAAACTGGTGAACTTAACTCGACATCTGTCATTACGTTTTTTTACTGTCACAAAACACACACACACACACACACACACACACACACACACACACACACAACCGGAGAAAACTTGACATCTGTCTTTTTTTTTTTTTTAACTGTCACAAAACACACACACACACACACACACACACACACACACACACACACACACCGGAGAAAACTGGTGAACTGTAACTTGACATCTGTCATGTTCTTATTTTACTGTCACAACACACACACACACACACACACACACACACACACACACACACACACACACACACACACACACACACATATATATATATATATATATATATATATATATATATATATATATATATATATATATATATATATATATAAGAGAAATAGAAAACTTCAGTTTAACTTTGTGTTAATAATTTTATTTTTTATTTTTTTGTGTGTGTGTTTGTTTTTTTGTTTTTCTCTCTCCATTTTTAGTTCCTTTGGGTAACGTTATGTCTGTTGTTTATGGCTGAGGATAACATAGTAATTATCAAGTGTATTGAGCGGAGCGGCCTGCCCAGCATCGAAGCGCCTGTTGAACCAGTGCCATCTACGCTGGACAGGACACGTTGTCCGCATGACAGACAGCAGGATCCCGAAGATGCTTTTGTATGGCTAGCTTAAGGAAGGCCACCGCGAATTTGGAAGACTCTGCAAGCGCGTCAAGGACACCTTCAAGACAAATCTCAAAGCCTGTGACATAGACATCGCTTCCTGGGAAACTGATGCCCTTGACAAATCTCGCTGGAGGATGCTGTGCTCTAGCGGCATAAAGACGTTTGAAAACAAGAGAACGCTGGCCAGAAGTGAAGCAAGGCTCAACTTCTGGAGACGTTTTCCCTTGCAACACCTGTGGGAAGTGCTGCGCATCCAGAATCGTCCTCTTCTCCCATATGAGGACACACACCGACAGATAAGCCTGCCTGCATACTCATCCGTCGGTCCGACGAGAGACTCCACCATTGTTTACGCGAATAGGTTGTTGTTGTTGTTGTTTTGTTGTTGTTTTTTTGTTTTGTTTTTTTTCTCTTAAATAAAATGACATCGCTCTTACTGTTTACATGGTATGTGTAAAAGATGTATGTATGTATGTATGTAACGTATCAATGCCCCCTGCGGGCACAAGAAATAAACTATTTGCCTTGCCCTTGCCTTGATGCATAGCGCAGTCCCCGAGCTGTGCTGAGCGACAGGACGGAGGAGACAATGCTGCCCAAAGAGGAGGCGAACGTTTGATTTGATTTGATTCGATTTCATATGGATACTCATATAGCGCTTATGCTCGGTCGGAGGCCAAGCTCTAAGCGCTTTACAAACTCGGGGTCATATGCGCACAACAGGCTGCCTACCTGGGTAGAACCGACCGACGGCTGCCGTTGGGCACTCATCATTCGTTTCTTGTGTCATTCAATCACACAGACATGTAACATTTTACGTGCATGACCGTTTTGTTTATTTGCCCCGCCATGTAGGCAGCAGCACTCCGGACATGGA
>NC_134884.1:31118957-31133957 GCF_041734735.1 Babylonia areolata | reverse complement strand
CCTGCTGGCAGTGGCAAACTTGTCGACGCTGAGTTGCATGTCAGCTTCAGATCCAGCGTTGAGGGCACAATCATCAGCAAACAAAAAGTCTCTGATGATGTCTGTCATGACCTTCGTTTTTGCTGAGCCCTTCTGAGGTTAAACAGCTTGCCATCTGTTCGGTACTTTAGGCCGATTCCAACATCGCCATCTCTGAAGGCATCAGTAAGCATTGCAGAGAACATGAGGCTGAACAGCGTTGGAGCCAGGACGCAGCCTTGCTTGACACCATTTGTGACAGCAAAAGGAGCAGATGTTTCGCCACTGTCCTGGACTCGAGCCTGCATGCCTTCATGGAACTGGCTGACCAAGGAAATAAATTTCCGAGGGCATCCGTACTTGGCCATGATATTCCACAGTCCCTCTCTACTCACGGTGTCGAAGGCCTTGAGGTCGACATAGGTGGAGAACAGATCAGCATTTTGCTCCTGACATTTCTCTTGCAGCTGCCTTGCAGCAAACACCATGTCGGTGGTTCCGCGCTCTTTCCGGAATCCACATTGGCTCTCAGGCAAATGACTTTGGTCAAGGTGTGCTGTGAGGCGGTTTAGTAGGATCCTGGCAAGTATCTTGCCTGCGATGAAGAGCAAGAAAATGCCCCGATGGTTATCACAGGCTTGAAAAGAATTATAGTAGTTTTCAGCGTATATGGAATATCCCGCACGCTTTGACGCCTTCTTAAAACTGAATTGAAACTGCTCCTTGTCCTAACCTGCAACTGTTGAACAACAACAACAACAAAATGATGATGATGATGCAGAGGTGATGAGTGATGATGCTGTAGAACAGGATGGAAAGCACTCCACAGAATGTATACCTCTCACAACGCCGATCGATTGATTACTTTTCTAATGATCTCCCCTCCCATAACTTGCCCAGACTGAAACCTGTTCGAAGGACAGACAACATCTCCACGAAACAAGAGATCAGGCTCCTCCTGCGTGCACTGGTATTGCTCCATCTTTCTGCATGCATTCGAGGTACGGACCCTGTGGGTTGAACTGACAACTGAAAAAGAAATGAAGCCATGGGAATGAGGTATTATCGCAAAATAATAATCATTAGATACACTGTTTATATCACCCATGGACAAACGCGCCAAACTATTAACTCCGGATTGTTTTGGGTTGTTGTTTTTTTTGTTTTGTTTTGTTTTTTTAGTTTGGTTCGGTTTTGTTTTTGTTTTCTTTTGTTTTTGTTTTTTTGTTTGTTGGTTGGTTTTTGTTGTTTTGTTGTTGTTGTTTTTTTGTTTTGTTTTTTTTGGGGGGTTTTTTGTTTTGTTTTGTTTTTTTAGTTTGGTTCGGTTTTGTTTTTGTTTTCTTTTGTTTTTGTTTTTTTGTTTGTTGGTTGGTTTTTGTTGTTTTGTTGTTGTTGTTTTTTTGTTTTGTTTTTTTTGGGGGGTTTTTTGTTTTGTTTTTTTGTTTGTTGTTTTTTTTTTGGGGGGGGGTGGCGATTTTATTTCTTACCCATACAAATGGGCTGTCCGTGGGGGAACGTCAGGGAAGGTAACCAGCAGTAATGAGTGAGTTAAATTAAGCAGCACCATTTGACCATGTGAATGACTGCTGACATCAGTCCAAAAGAAAAGAAAACTGCGCTGTTATTGGTCACGTAAGGACAGCCAGTGGCGGTGCTAAAACAATCTTTCAAGGAAAGACAGCAAAGAAAAAGGAAGAAAAAAAAATGGTTCGTTTCTTCATCTGTCCAACCTTCTCTCGTAGCCAGCCATTAGATCTGACTTGGCAGAGACGTATGGACGTTAACACCTTACAGAACTTTCTGACGTGACTGTTACGCGGACATGACATGAGAAAGACAGACAGAGAGAGAGAGAGAGAGAGAGAGAGAGAGAGAGAGAGAGAGAGAGAGACTGACATAAAAGAGAGAGAGAGAGAGAGGAAAGAGACACACACAGAGAGACAGAGAGAGACAGAGAGAGAGAGAGGGAGAGAGACAGACACAGACACAGAGACACAGAGACAGAGACAGAGGTACTTTCCTCGTCTGCAACGAACCACACACACACACACACATCACGCCATGCAGAAACACCACCGTGCCTCACAGTCCTCAAGAGGGAACAGAATGCGCGCATTCTCTCCGTTTCTCTCAGCAAAAAGTTTGTAAAACAAGCATGTAAGTATGCACACACACACACACACACACACACACACACACACACACACACACACCCGGACCCACCGACACACACACACACACACACACACACACACACACACACACACACACAGACGCAGACCCCCTCCCCCCTTCCCCCTTCCTCCCTCCCCTCACGCCTTCTCCCACACACACACACTCGCACGCAATCTTCACACATACGCAGAAATCGGAAAACTGTCCAGGTCAGTTTTGGCGCTTCAGGTTGTGCATGAAAAAAAACAAAAAAACAAAACAAAACAAGGAATGAGAAAGTATGTCTGTCTTGATTTATTTATAACTTGTGCATGAAAAAACAAACAAACAAATAAACAAACAAACAAAAAACACAACAACTTCAGCAACTGCAACAACATGGCTACATGGCTGTCTTTATTCATTTATTTATTTATTTATGTCTTAGTTTATTTATTCCTGTCTTTATTTGTTTATTTATTGCTTCATTATTTATTTATTGCACATGAAAAACAACAACTACTACAACATAACGTCAGTGGAATGAGAAAGAATAGCTGTATTTATTCATTTATTTTGTCAGTTGTGCGTGAAAGACAAAAAACAAAATGTGGAATGGGAGAGAGAGAGAGAAGCTGTTTATTTATTATTTTATTCATTTATCTATTATATCTATTCATTTATTCATTAGTCAGGCATGAACAGTGATATTTTATTCATTTATCAATTATATCTATCCATTTATTTATTAGTTAGGCATGAAAGGAAAACAAAACCCCAACTGAAACAACAAAACGTGGAGTGGGAAATGATAGCTCTATTTATTCATTTTATCACTTGGGCATGAAAAAACACAACAACAACAACAACAACAAAACGTTGAATAAGAACGAAAAGCTGTATTCATCTATTCATTCGTTTATTTATTTATTTATTTATTTATTTATTCACTTTAATCATTTATTGATGACCATTCCACAATACTTGATTTGTTTGTCATGCATTCCACTCCCGAGATTTACCCTCTTTTCCTCTCTCTCTCTCCCTTCCTTCCTCTCTCTCTCTCTCTCTCTCTCTCTCTCTCTCTCTCTCTCTCTCTTAACTCTGAGTGGAAGAGATTGAGGGGGAGAGAGCGAAAGAGACAGACAGACAGACTGACTGACAGAGACAGAGACAGTGAAAGAGACAGAGACTAGTCATACAGCACCCCCTCCCCCCCATCCCCCCAACCCCCATCCCGCAAACCCCGCCACGGTTTCCCCGCTCTCCCCCTCCCCCCCCCCCCCCCCCCCGCCCCCCCTCACTTTCCCCACTCACCCACATTGAGAAAGTAACACGCATCGAGAGACATAGATATAAGAAACAGAAACAGATCGATCAAATGAATGCGACAACGAAGGCGTGCATAATCCCTTTCACACACACACACACACACACACACACACACACACACACACACACACACACACACACACACACACACAAACACACCACTCATGCAGCTCTCGTATTATCATCCTTTCCCTGCATAACATTGCTCTCACTCTTTGCTGCGCCAAGCTTATCGCAGCCTACCCCGAAAATCTCCACTCGCTATAACTTTCCGCTCCTTTTTTTCCACTCCTCCTCCTCCTCACTTCCCTGAAGCAAAATGCTACCACGAAATCCCAGGATCCTGCCCACTCTGATGCGGCATAAAATGCATTATTGTCGCCAGAGCATTCAATATGTGCTGACGTTCAACGCGCGCGCACCGGTACGCACACACGCACATACACACACACACACACACACACACACACACACACACACACACACACACTCACGTACACACACGTATACATACATACACACATACACACTCACACAAGCACACGCATGCATGCACATATGGATGCACGTACACTCACATATTTACACATGCATACACCCCCCCTAAATACACGAGGACGCGCGCGCGCGCGCGTATACACACACACACACACACACACACACACACACACACACACACACACACACAAACACACCACTCATGCAGCTCTCGTATTATCATCCTTTCCCTGCATAACATTGCTCTCACTCTTTGCTGCGCCAAGCTTATCGCAGCCTACCCCGAAAATCTCCACTCGCTATAACTTTCCGCTCCTTTTTTTCCACTCCTCCTCCTCCTCACTTCCCTGAAGCAAAATGCTACCACGAAATCCCAGGATCCTGACCACTCTGATGCGGCATAAAATGCATTATTGTCGCCAGAGCATTCAATATGTGCTGACGTTCAACGCGCGCGCACCGGTACGCGCACACACACACACACACACACACACACACACACACACACACACACACACACACACTCTCACGTACACACACGTATACATACATACACACTCACACAGGCACACGCATGCATGCACAAATGGATGCACGTACACTCACATATTTACACATGCATACACCCCACCCACCCCTAAATACACAAGGACGCGCGCGTGCGCGCATACACACACACACACACACACACACACACACACACACACACACACACACACACACACAAATATACCAATGCATGCGCACAGACGCAAGCACATACACACACACACACACACACACACACACACACACACACACACACACACACACACACACACACACACACACACACACACACACACACACACACACATTTACACATACATACACACACCCTAGATACACGTGCACGCATCCACATACAAATAAACATGCGCACGTACACACGCACGCACACACATACAAATCTTGACGTACGCACACAAGCTCACACACACGCAGAAACGCACACACATTCTCTCTCTCTCTCTCTCTCTCTCTCTCTCTCTCTCTCTCTCTCTCTCTCTCTCTCTCTCTCTCTCTCTCATTCACTCACAAACTGTTGCAACATGTGTCGTAGCCAGCATGTATTCCTAAGTACTGTCGCCGGTGCAGTTCACAGTTCACAGTTTGAAGTGACATTCCCAGCATGTAATTATTGTCGCAACATTCGCCTCATTTTACTGTACCCTCTCCCCTCCTCAAGTCATCTTTCCCCTTCCTCACCCACCTTGCAATCCCTACAGTGCACGTCTCTTCACACACGCTACCTGGCCCTCCCTCACCTCCCACCCCACCTCTCCCCTGCCTATCATACTTTTACATCAGCCAATGACTTCCACAATTCCCCTGAGCCTGTCAGCCGCTGATATAATCCGCGTTTGCAATATCCGAATGGCTGAACTATTAGATATGCGCCGTTGACCGCTACAGTGTCCAGAGGGTTTCTATACAATATAATACAAGGCAATTCGATAAAACGCAACGCGATGCAATACAATACAACACAATGTAATAGAATACAACAGAATGCATTACAATACAACGAAATGAAATGCAATACAATACAAGACAGGACAAGCAGTACAATACAACTACGTCATACAGCGGAACAGTAATGTCAAAGCTATAATGTCAAAATTAATGTCATTCCATTCATGTGGACCTGTTCTAAGGAGGCAAAATGTGGGTTAGCGGTGATGGCTGATGCAGAATACGTGGCCCGATCACTGCATGATTTTCGAGCCAAGATCTGTTGTGACATCTGCCAGGGAAAGACGTTCAGAGAAAGCGTTTAGTTCATCGCATTGCTTCGACGAGATATCCCCATGCAGAACAGAAGTCTTATACTGGTGCATTCAATTCAAGTTTAGAAGATCAACGTTCAAAGATGATGATCATTGCAGTCATCCGATTACCGCTGTTGCTAAACAAAAGGTGCCCTAGATACGGTCATTCACAGTGAAGAACCCACGAATTACCTGTGATACAATACTGAATAATATAGTGAACATTTCCTCTGGAAGTATCAGTGTCATTCCACAGCGTTATCTTGGCGTTGGGAACTGTCGTGTCAGTTGGATACCCCATAAGTTGATGAACAAAAGAAGGTAATGGTTGACTGGTGCATGCACCGGCTCCAAAGATGTTAAGACCAAATTGCATTCGGTACTTTGGAATTGAGAGGAAACGTGGGTATTTCAGCGTTATCTTAAAACAAAGCAAACGTCAGCAGTCTGATTCTTCCTATGTCTGACCCTGTCAAACCATGACCCCTCAAACCATGATGCATTCAATCCATGACGCTCTCAAACCACGACCATATCAAACCACGACAGTCAAACATGACGCTCTCAAACCACGGCACAATCAAACCATGACGCAGTCAAACCATGACGCTCTCAAACCACGACGCAGTCAAACCATGACGCTCTCAAACCACGACCATATCAAACCACGACACAGTCAAACCATGACGCTCTCAAACCACGACCATATCAAACCACGACCATATCAAACCATGACACAGTCAAACCATGGCGCTCTCAAACCACGACCATATCAAACCATGACACAGTCAAACCATGACGCTCTCAAACCACGACCATATCAAACCATGACACAGTCAAACCATGACGCTCTCAAACCACGACCATATCAAACCACGACACAGTCAAACCATGACGCTCTCAAACCACGACCATATCAAACCATGACGCAGTCAATCCATGACGCTGTCAAACCACAACCATATCAAACCACGACACAGTCAAACCATGACGCTCTCAAACCACGACCATATCAAACCATGACACAGTCAAACCACGACGCAGTCAAACCATGACTCTGTCAAACTACATTGCAGTCAAACTATGACCCTATCAGACCACAACACAGTCAAACTATGACCCTATCAGACCACAACACAGTCAAACTATGACCCTATCAGACCACAACACATTCAAACTATGACCCTATCAGACCACAACACAGTCAAACTATGACCCTATCAGACCTCAACACAGACAAACCATGACGCTGTCAAACTACATTGCAGTCAAACTATGACCCTATCAGACCACAACACAGTCAAACTATGGCCCTATCAGACCACAACACAGTCAAACTATGACCCTATCAGACCTCAACACAGACAAACTATGACGCTGTCAAACTACATTGCAGTCAAACTATGACCCTATCAGACCACAACACAGTCAAACTATGACCCTATCAGACCACAACACAGTCAAACTATGACCCTATCAGACCACAACACAGTCAAACCATGACGCTGTCAAACCACGACACAGTCAAACTATGACCCTTTGAAACCAAGACGCATTCAAACCATGACCCCCGTCAACCCTGATTCCTTCAAACCACTTCGCAATCAAACCATGACTCCGTCCAACCACGTCACAGTTAAACAGGTCAGACTTAATTATATCATGTCCTCATACACTGAGGAAGATTTCCTTGCAAGTACTTAGAAGCACAATCTACAAGCACGAAGACATACTCGCGCGTCCCCCCCCCCCCCCGGCCCCCTCCACCGCCTCCATTCTCCCCCCCCCCCACCTACCCATGCACAAATATACATACAACACACTTGCCAGCGCACACGTACGCGCACGCATGTACTTGCAATTCCCCCTTTGGGGTCGACCAGCCTGTCAGTTTTTGTTGCCGTTGTTGTTGTTGTTTCCACAAGATTAAAAGAAAAAAAAGTAAATACCACATAAAAAAGGTATGGCAAAAATATCTGTTTTGCCAAAACCTGCCTGCGGGCGGATTAATTAACCTAGGTGCTAAAATGAATAAATGAATGAATATAATATACAGGTTAATAAAAAAACCAATATATATATATATAAGAAGAAGAAGCAAAAACATCCTATCATTAAACTCAGAGCTGAGAGAGCTGGCAAGACAAAAAGGATGACGTGAGAAGAGAAAGAGACAGACAGAGGGGGTTGTGGGGGTGGGGGTGGGGGTTTGGGAGGGGGTGTGGGGGGGGGGAGCAGACAGAAAAACACAGTTACACAGACAGGTAGACCAACAGGAAGAAAGAGGGAGACAAAGACACAGATTGACAAACAGACAGATAGATAAACAGACAGACACACAGAGACATGGAGACACAGAGGGGTTGACAAACATGTGCCCGCACTCCAAAAGTCTGTTCACAACAGAAAACATCTTACGCATCATTAACTCATTGCTGTTTCTCAATGCATGTCAGTTCATATGTGACCAATCTGCATGTTATGTAAAAGACTTTGGAATATGTTGTTTGTTGTTTTTAATTGTGAAATGATTTGAGGTGCTGGATAGTGCAAAATGCTGCTATATAGTAGTACTAGCAGTAGTAATAGTCGTAGTAGTAGTTGTGGTGGTGGTAGTAGTAGTAGTTGTAGGAGCGCTGTCATCATCTTCATTATCATCGCCGTCGTCGTCATTCTTCTGATGATGATGATGATGATGATGATGATGGTTGTATTATTATCATTGTTGTTGTTGTTATGTTATTATCATCAACATTATACTGTTGCTATCATTGCTATCAATCAGTGATCAGGAAATGACAACAACAACAATAATTGTTCAATGAATGACAGCAACAACAAAAACAACAACAACAAAGATCATGACTGCGAACACCCAGCCTTTCGCTCGGAAAACGGAAACAGATTCCACCAAAGCTAGGCTATTTCCGGCCGGCTGAAAATTGCGCCCTCAGCTTATATTAGGGTGTCAAAGAAGAAATCAGTCGCTAAGCTCGCAGGACGAAAAGAAGGCTTTGGGCGTCACAGAACGGGAACGGACATTCTGACGGCCCCCAGTGTGTTAGTGGGTATCGATTGGCCCGAGTCCTTTTGCCCTGGCCGCCAATCCCGGCGACATGCTTATCATGCGGTAGCCAGCAGCTTTGACGGCCACAAGGCTCCTGAGGAACACAGAGGCACTTAAGTACCCCCACGCGTCTAAGGTTCACTTCCCGTGTTCTCTTATTGCACACCCTTTTCTTGGCATCGCAGCAACCTGAGATTGCTCCAGTTGTGGGGGGGTGGTGGGGGGAGGGGCGGGAGTATTGCATTTTGACTCTGGCTTTGCTTGTGTGTGTGTGTGTGTGTGTGTTTGTCTGCTTCTTTACACACACACACACACACACACACACACACACACACACACACCACGCAAACGAACAAACAAAACAACGAGGTTGATGGATTTTCCTGTAATTTTGTTTCTTTGGGTTTTTTTTAATGAAAATATTGGCTGTGGGCCCAGGATCAATTTATATAGTATTAAGTGAGACATTCTGAGCAGTCTATGGAGCGGAATCACGCCCTCAAAACAGGTGTTTTTACAGGTTACTTATGTGATATGCTGTTCTACGGAATGTATTCGAAACTTTACTTCATTTTTTTTTTTTTAATTCTGTATTGGGCGAACAACAGCAAAGTGTTAAAAAAAATCGAAAAAACCTGAAATTAGCCAATGAAGGGTGATGCTCTTAACTCATGAGGTCACTTCACACGGAAAAAAAAGGGGGGAGGGGGGGGGGGGGGGGGGGGGGGGGGGGGGGCTGATACAAAGACAGGCCCGGTTTAAAGATCCGAACATCGAGAAACACCGAGAGCACTTGACTTCAGATCGACCTCTTCCAGTGTTTCGAGTTGTTGCGAAACGCGATATATGTGGCCTACAGACACAGACGAAAAGTGCAACCGTTTGGTTCTCACTGCCGGTGTCGTATAGAATACTGTCACCGTGAAATAGTGTCACTGTGAAATAGTGTCTCACGACCGAGACATTATTTCACGTAAAATACTGTCTCTGGCGACAGTATTTATGGTGAAACAGTGTCGCAGCGATGCTATTTGACGGCGACAATATCTTATACGACAGGTATACTCTCTCTTCTTCTCCCTCCCCATCTCTCCCCACCTCTCTCTCTCTCTCTCTACTTCTTCTCACCCTCTCTCTACCTCTCCCCTCAACTCTCGCTGTTACCCCCTATCTCTCTGTGTCTAACTCTCTCTAACTTTCTCTCTCCCTCCCCCTCCCCTCTCTCTCTCTCTCTTTTCTCACTCCCTCTCAAGCTTTCCCACTGTCCCTCGCTCTTGACACCCCCCACACCCCACCCCCGACCCCCGCCACCTCCCGCAACCCACCACACCCTCACCCCCACGCCCCGCCATCTCACTCTCTCTCTTTCCACCCCTTCCTCCCCCTTCTTCATCTTTCTTTTCCCTCTCCCCACCCTTGCGTCTCCCTCACATCTAGCGACATTATTTTTGGTGGTGAAATAGTGTCGCAGCGACACTATTTCACGTCGACAATATTCTCTACGATACCGGCTAATGTGCTACATTCGCCCGTGCTCTGGCTATCTCGCACTCGCCTTTTCTCTTTCTTTTCTTTTTTTCTCCTTCTTACATCGTTTTTTGTTGTTTTTTGTTTTGTTTTTTCTTTTTTCTTTTTTTTTTGTTTGCTTGTTTTTTGTTGTTTTTTTGTTTTTTTTGTTTTGTTTTTGTTTTGTTTGTTTTTTGTTGTTTTTTTACCGCATTTTGCCACTGGCATTTTGTCATGGTCGCACTGAAATAGCTTCGACGTAATTGTTCCTCCAAATCTGTTTCGGAATTTTTTTTTTCTCAGAACACACACACACACACACACACACACACACACACACACACACACACACACACACACACACCAAAGTAAAAACCACAAAAAAAAGACAAAAAAAAACCCAAAAAACAACAACAAAAAACCGCAGTCCCCTGACATCGCCTTAAGGATATTTACCTCCCTTCCCTCGGTCCTTTCGCCCCGACTATGGTTTCTAAGATTTGAAGACATGGGAATTTTGGATCCTCTGATGACCCAGCTAATGGGTCAAACAGGATGTCGGCCTTTAGCAACTTATTATGTAGCCATAGCTACCTCCCCTCCCCCCACCCCACACCACGCCACACCCCCCACACCAATCCCCGCTAACTTTTTTTTTTTTTTTTTCTTTTTTTTTTGCCGAGCGAGGTCTTTCTCGCCATCAGGATTTAGCTTTCCCAGACATTTATTTATTTTTTCTTTCTGCTGTTCTAACCACCCCCACCCCCCCCAACCCACCAGCCTCCCCCTAACCACCCCTCCCCCCCGCCCCGCCCCCTGTTCCTCGTATTCCACTCCCTCCCTTCAGGGTAAGGTTGTTTCTTCCTGTCTGTTTGTCCTGATAACGGTTGTGGTTGTGTCAGAACATTATTGCTATTTTGGCTTCTCCCATAAGACCTTCGGGTGATGTGTTGTCTAACTGTTGTTAGATGATGTACTTTGATATTAATAAAATGTACATTTTAGTGTATTGATGTAGGCCTACGTGACCGGCTTTTTAAAAGTTGGGCGTGGATTTTTTTAAGTATCGTGATATGGTTCTTATGTAATATCGTGATATTGGGAGTACTTTTCAGTGTTGTGATATGTTTGGTTTGTTGTTGTTGTTGTTGTTTTACGTATTGTGTTGTTGGATTCCAATATTTTTATATGTGCTTTACATATTGCGATTCTGGTAGGCATCCTTCAGTCTCGGAAGACTATGGAGTTGCGCTCTAGGTGTTTATTCTGGTACAGCGTTGGGTGTGGCTGGCCAGAATGACAGTCCCTATGGCAGAGGGCACAGATGAAGTCTGACGCTGGTCTGTCTGCCTGGGCTGCAGCCTTTCTTCTCATTCTCTTTTCCTCGTGCTGCTGAGCGAGCGTCTCTTCAAACTTGGAAAGACCCTTCTGCACAGTCTGTCTCCAGGCTGACCGTTCGAGGGCTGTTGCTTCCCAGTTGTTCTGGTCGATGTTCAAGGCTTTTAGGTCCCTCTTGCACACGTCTTTGAATCGCAGCTGTGGTCTGCATGTGGGACGTTTTCCCTGCACAAGTTCTCCGTATAGGAGGTCTTTAAGGATCCGTCCGTCATCCATGTGCACGACATGGCCGAGCCAGCGCATACGTCTCTGTTTCAGCAGCGTGTACATGCTGGTGCATCCAGCTCTTTCCAGGACAGTGTTGTTTGGGACCTTGTCCTGCCAGGTGATGTTCAGAATGCGTCGGAGGTACGCATGTGAAAAGCATTGAGCTTTCGCTCTTGTCGGGCACGCAAAGTCCAGGACTCGCTGAAGTACAGGAGGGTGCTCACGACGCAGGCTCTGTAGATCTTGATCTTTGTGTGCTCAGTCAGCTTGCTGTTGTTCCATTCTTTCTTTGTCAGTCTGGTCATGGTGGTAGCTGCCTTGCCGATGTGCCTGTTGAGCTCTGCGTCAAGTGAGAGGGTGTCTGTGATAGTTGAACCCAGATAAACGAAGTCGTGGACGACATCCAGTTCATGGTCACTGATGCTGATGGCTGGGGGGGGAGTCAACATCTTGTCCCATGACCTGTGTTTTCTTCAAGCTAATGGTATGCCCGAAGTCTTGGCAGGCATCGCTGAAGCAAGTCATGAGCTGCTGTAGGTCCTCGGCTGAGTGGGCGGTTACTGCTGCGTCGTCTGCAAAGAGGAAATCATGCAGGCACCTCAGCTGGACTTTAGTCTTGGCTCTTAGTCTGGAGAGGTTGAAGAGCTTTCCATCTGTCCTGGTTCGGAGGTAGATACCTTCAGCTGCAGGACCAAATGCGTGTTTCAGCATCACAGCAAAGAAGATTCCAAACAGGGTGGGAGCCAGGACGCAACCCTGTTTCACTCCACTCCGTATGTTGAAGGCAGCTGATGTTGAGCCGTCAAAGACGACGGTGCCTTTCATGTCTTCGTGGAAGGATCTGATGATGCTGAGAAGTTTGGGTGGACTACGGTAATATGTCCATTATTTCTGATGTATGATAATCGTGTGTGATGTGTTTAATAGTGTGTGTGTGTGTGTGTGTGTGTGTGTGTGTGTGTGGTGTGGTGTGGTGTGGTGTAGTGGTGTGTGTGTGTGTGTGTGTGTGTGTGTGTGTGTGTGTGTGTGTGTGAATAAACATAATTTAGTGCTTGAGTGTTTGGTTGACCGTCTGTACAGTGTTATACATGTTGGTTGTCTTTGTTTTCATTTTATTGTTTAGATGCTTAGTTTACAAGTCTTTATTGTACAACGCAATTGAGCATGGTTTACATCGAAATGCGCTTTACAGATAAAAGTAGTAGTAGTAGTAGTAGTAGAAGTAGCTGTCGTCGTCGTTGTAGCAGTAGCAGTATAGATAGGCAGAGTTTGTTTTATTTGTACATTTTGTATTAACTGAAAAATTTATATGAAACTCCATTTGCGCACTTATATTTCTCTTGACCTGTGTACTTAGACAGACACACAGATAGATAGGTAGATAGATAGGCAGACAGGCAGAAGACAGATAGAGATAGATCGATAGATAGATAAATAGATACATATGTAGACAGACAGACAGACAAACAGACAGATAGTTAGTAGATAATAATAATAATAATAATAATAATAATAATAATAATAGATAGATAGATAGATAGATAGATATAGATAATAATAATAATATAATGGATACTTATACAGCACACTATCCAGAAAACTGCTCTAGTTGCTTTACAAAAACGCTTTTGTTAAAATAAAACTTTTCATCAATGTTACATACACAAACAAAAATGTCACTACACACACACACACACACACACACACACACACACACACACACACACACACACACACACACACACACACACACACACACACTGCATACATACATTTTAACATACATGTGTATCTAACAGCTACCCTAACACATACGCACATATAGGCAGACACAAACTTACATGAACACACGCACACACAATACACATTCATATACATGCATGTAGTTATGTACTCATACATATGTATACACGCATAGTCAAGCACAACTAACGCAAAGGAAGTGGACCTGCCACAATTGAACTTATTGCTGAGGGAAAAGGTGAGTTTTGAGACGAGATTTAAAAGATGCGAGGGAATCAGAATGACGGAGGTTATCAGGGAGCTTGTTCCACGTCTTTGGCGATTGAAAAGAAAACGATCTGTGTCCATAGGTCTTACTTCTGACGTGAGGTATCCTGAGAAGTCGAGTATCAGAGGAAGAACGGAGCTGGCGAGACGAGGTATAGATATGGAGGAGTTCAGAAAGATACTTGGGGCCAGATCCGTTGACTGCAGAAAAGGTCAGAGTGGACAGCTTATAGTCTATTCGATCAGAAACAGACAACCAGTGGAGAGACTGAAGGAGAGGAGAAACATGGTCAAATTTAGAAGCTCTGCAACTGAGTCTGGCAGCGTTATTCTGAATTCGTTGGAGTCTGTCTAATAGATATTTGCGATGGCCGGCCAAAAGAGAGTTGCAGTTATCCAATCTTGAGAGAACCAGAGAGCATACAAGTGTCTTGGTTGCATCACAAGTGTCTTGTAGATAGATAGATAGATAGATATGTAGACAGACAGACAGACAGGCATGTAGACAGACAGATACATACATACACACATACATACATACATATATACATACATAGAAGGATAACAAAAAGCATGAAAGGGAAGAGAAGAAAAAAAAATGAAACGGGCTGAGAGTTGAAAACGTGAGAACGAAGCATTTACTTAATTCATCATTAATTTAATTCCGGGTAGATATTCACTCAAGTGTAGTTTCCCCCAAAAATCATCATAACTATCTTCCACATCCCAAAATTTCACATTCCTAATTCAAAACAAGGATCACTTCTTGAAAAAAAAAAAAAAAAAAAAAAGGATCCAATATTGCTCTCATTGGTTACTGCTGATCCCCGTTGTATCACACAACAACACGGTCCTTGCCTTTTTATGCTCGGATCATAACAATGTTTCCGCCCTGTAAAGAAGGTGCCATCATTCCGACTATAAAAAAAAATTCAGTCCATGATATTAATTTCTTGCAATACGAAAACAGAACCATAAGCATATAACGAACAAAAACGT
>NC_134884.1:31111457-31116457 GCF_041734735.1 Babylonia areolata | reverse complement strand
CCCCAGCCAAGCGACAGAGGCAGTGCCGCACCCACGCATGGGCAAGGCTTTGACAGCCAGGATTATCTTCCCACTGCACTATTTCCTTTTTAACTCTCTCCATACGAACGGCGAAAGAGACGACGTTAACAGCGTTTCATCCCAATTACCATCATCAAAATATTGCAAGCGGAACGCTCTTATACTAAAGAGGTGAATGATGACAAAGAATACCACAGTTCTGACGACGGAAGCTAACGGTTGGGTCATTCAGACACCCACTGGACAACCGAGGGGTCTGTGTAGAGGAGAAGAGAGGACTGGCCGTACTGAGTGAGTTAACAAAATCATTCAACCGACTCTTTGATACTGGTAGTTTTCTACATAACTGGTCCGATTCTGTTATACAACCTATGCATAAGAAGGGCGACCCGGAGAACCCTGACAATCACAGAGGTATTTCCTTGTTAGATGTTGAGGGTAAATTATACAGCTACATTCTCAATAAAAGATCAACCAGATGGGTCGAGGATAATAATTTAATCGATGCATCCCAAGCCAGATTTAGAAGAAGCTCTGCTACTGTCGACCATATTAAATTTAAAAAATATTTTTTTACTCTTCTAGCATTCGTTCAAAAACAACTACTTTCTCATAAGAAGTTATATGTTGCGTTCATCGATTTCAAAAAGGCTTTCGATTTGGTGAATAGACAGTATCTCTGGCTGGTTTTGAAAAAGAATGGAAACAGGGGTAAAATGTACAATGCCATCAGAAGTATGTACGAAGTGGTGAAAGCGAGCGTTCGTGCGAATGGAAATTGCACTGAAACATTCGTCTGTCCTCGTGGATTAAAACAAGGTGGAATTTGTAGCCCAGTATTATTTTCTTTGCTTATCAATGAACTGGCAAATGATGTAATCCGTAATGGTAAGCATGGTGTGACGTTAACCCCAGACTTGGTTGAAATTTTGATATTGTTGTTTTCTGATGATGCTTTGCTGCTGTATTTTTCTGTTATTGGTTTGCAGCGACAACTAGATATTTTGAGGGAGGCCTCCAGCCGGCTGAATCTAACGGTTAATTTAGAAAAAAAAACAAACAAAAAAAACAACTAAAGTAGTTGTGTTTCGTAAAGGGGGGTATACTGCAGCAAGAGAGAAATGGTTTCTTGGTAACATAAAACTAGAAATCGTTAATCAGTATAAGTATCTTGGTGTTGTTTTTTCTTCTTCCCTTTCCTTTACTCGCACAATTGAGGACAGAGCAGCTAAAGCAAAAAGAGGAGTATTTTAACGTTATTGCGGTCACTCGGTGAAGAACATCCAAAAGTATTATTTAGGTTGTTTGATTGCCAAATTCAGCCAATGGTAACTTATGGTTCTGAATCATGTTTGGGGATTAATTGCAGACCCTACTATAACAGAAAGAGTTCATCTGCTTGCTTTGAAAAGGTTATTAAATGTTAGTATTAAGACTCTCGTTTATGGAAATAGTGGAAGGTACCCTATCTATATTAATACACATACAAGATGTGTAAAATACTGGCTAAAACTAATGAGAATGTCAGAAGAACGTGTACCTTTGAAAGCGTATAAAATGTTGCTGACCCTCCACTCTAGAAATCATTACAGCTGGGCTTCCGTCCTATGTTTAACTTTATATGAATATGGTTTTGGAGAGGTGTGGGAAAACCAAGGTGCCTCTTCTGTTCTTGTTCTTGTTCTATTTTTTTAGCCTTCGATATATATATATATATATATATATATATATATATATATATATATATATATATATATATATATATATATATATATATATGGGCGGGCGGGGGTTTAATGACGCGTGTGCGTGTATAAGAGAGCGGCGCCAGTGCATGCTCGCCTGTGTGTGTGTGTGTCTGCCTCCATTTGCGCGCATGCTCAGAATTACAGCGACATTGATAATAACAACCTGAACGACGGGAGAAACAGTATGAGGAAGAAAAAAAGAAGAAGAAAAAAGCGAGACAGCGCCACAAAGAAGGCGGCTGCACAGGAAGTTAGTGGACTTTTTTTCTTTCTTGAATGGGAGAGGAGAGGTGTGTGTGTGGGGGGGGGGGGGGAGTAGGAGGGGGTGGAGGTGGGGGAGAAGGGACGGGGCTTGGGGGTGGGGGGGAGAGAGGGGACGGGGCTTGGGGGGATGGGGGTATGGAATGCGGAAGGGCTGGGACAGGGTGTGTGGTGAAAGTAGATGGAATCGGGGGTTGGGTTACAGACTAGCGGAAAAGGGTGATGCGAGGGAGAAGGAAGGAAGGGGTATGTGTGGGTGGGGCGGGGGGGAAGGGGTTTGGGGGAGAGAAGGGGGAGAGGGGGTGGGGGATGGAGGGGCAGAAAGGCCTTGGGGGAAATAACCGAGAACTTCTGCAATGACAGCCGCGATAGATGTGTGTGTGTGTGATTTGTGTGTGTGTGTGTGAGAGAGAGCGTGTGTGTTGTGTGTGTGTGTGTGTGTCTGTGTGTGTGTGTGTGCGCGCGCGCGCGCGCGCATCTGTGTGTGTGTGAGAGAGAGAGCGTATGTGTTGTGAGTGTGTGTGTGTGTGTGTGTGTGTGTGTGTGTGTGTGTGTGTGTGTGTGGAAGTGTGTTAGAGCGCAAGCACTCAACGACCATCATTTTGGACTTTCTTCCCCAGTCCCCCCCCCCCCCCCTCTCTCTCTCTCTCTCTCATATTTTTTTCTCTCTTTCTCTCTTTCTTTTTCTGTGTGGTCTTTTTTTTTTCTTTTCGCCACCCCCCCCCCTCTCTCTCTCTCTCTCTCTCTCTCTCTCTCTTTCTCTCCTCTTCTTTTTTGTAGTAAACTCGTGAAACCTGTTGCCTTTGACGAACATCCATGTGTAGGTGTGGGTGGACATGTACATACAGGGACCAGAGGCGTTGGTTGACAGTAGGACTTCACGAGAACGACAGGGGCAATACCATGGGACTTTTGCTACACCATTGCCAGCAGCAGCAACAAAAAAACATCGCCACAAGAGTGAAGTGACTGCACAGGACTTTGTGGACTTTGTGTGAATACTCTCTCTCTCTCTCTCTCTCTCTCTCTCTCTCTCTCTCTCCTGTTTCTCTCTTCCTTTTTATGTGTGTTCTCTTTCTCTCTCTCTTTTCGCCACTGCCCTCTCTCTCTTCCTCCCTCCTTTGCTCATCCTCTCTCTCCCCCCCTCTCTCTCTCTTTCTCTTTCTTTCTTTTTATATGTGTTCTCTTTCTCTTTTTTTTCTTTTCGCCACTGCTCTCTCTTTCTCTCTTCCTCCCTCCTTTGCTCATCCCCTCTCTCTCTCTCTCTCCCCTCTCCCTCTCTTTCTCTTTCTTTCTTTTTATATGTGTTCTCTTTCTCTCTTTCTTTTCGCCACTGCTCTCTTCCTCCCTCTTTTGCTCATCCCCCCCTCTCTCTCTCCCCTCTCTCTCTTTCTCTCTCTTTCTCTCTTTCTTTTTATGTGTGTTCTCTTTCTTTCTTTTCGCCACTGCTGTCTCTCTCTTCCTTCCTCCTTTGCTCATCCCATCTCTCTCTCTCTCTCTGTTCTCCCCCTTTTTGTAGTGTACTCGTGAAACCTGTTACCTTTGAAACCTACATCCATGTACAGGTTTGTGTGGACATATACATACAGGGACCAGAAGCGAGAGAAAGAGAGAGAAAGAGGAGAGAGAGAGGGGGGAGGATGAGCAAAAGAGGGAGGAAGAGAGAGAGAGAGAGCAGTGGCAAAAAGAAAGAGAGAAATAGAACACATAAAAAGAAAGAGAGAAAGAGAGAGAAAAAGAGAGAGAGGGGGAGAGAGAGGGGGGGGGATGAGCAAAGGAGGGAGGAAGAGAGAGAGAGAGAGCAGTGGCGAAAAGAAAGAAAGAGAACACACATAAAAAGAAAGTCCATACGAGAACGACAGGAGCAATATCATGGGGCATTTACAACAGCGTCCCAGCGGGGTTGATGGTTGAGGGGGCTGAAGGGGGCGTGGGGGTGGGGGTGGGGGTGGGGGTGGTGGGGGGACAAGCAGGAGCAACAATAAGCAGCGCCACCAGAGGGGAAGGGAGTGCATAGGGAGTTTTTGTCATGATATACTGACTGGCGCAATGGCCGAGTGGTTAAAGCGTTGCGTCATTCAATCTGAGGGTCCCGGGGTTCGAGTCTCGGTAACGGTGCCTGGGGGGGTGGGGGGGGGGTGGATGGTGGTGGGAGGTGGGTGGATGGGAGGGGGGGACGGTAAAAAGGCTGGAGATTTTTAACGATCTCCCAGGTCAACATATATGTGCAGACCTGCTAGTGCCTGAACCCCCTTCGTGGGAAAACGCACGGAGGTCAAATACGCACATTAAAGATCCTGTAAATCCATGTCAGCGTCCGGCGGGTTACTATGGAAACAAGAACATACCCAGCATACGCATCTCCGAAAACGGAGTGTAGCTGCCTACATGGCGGGAGTAAATGAACAAAACGGACACACACGCAACAAAAAATATTACAAGTCTGTCTGAGTGTGTATGTGTACGTGCCAGAAATCGGATGGAATGACACAGGAAACGAATAACAAGCGCCCAATAGCAGCCGCCAGTCGGGTCTGTCCAAGTAGGCAGCCTGTTGTGAAAAATGACCCCGACTTTGTAAAGCGCTTATAGCTCGGTCTCCCACTGAGAATAGGTGCTATATCATTCATTCAGGCATCCATCTCTCTCTCTCTCTCTCTCTCTCTCTCTCTCTCTCTCTCTCTCTCTCTCTCTCTCTCTCTCTCTCTATATATATATATATATATATATATATATATATATATATGCGAAAGCGCTTTGATTTGTCTCTGCACAAGATTCAACGCTGTATAAATACCATTATTATTATCATAATTATTATTATTGTTATTATTATTATTATTATTATTATTATTATTATTATTATTATTACAGAGATATAGATACATAGATCTAGAAACAGACAAGTATATAGTAGTAAGGAGAGTCTGGGGGTGAAAGTGACTGAATTGGGTGGGGACAATATGTCAG
>NC_134884.1:31106457-31108957 GCF_041734735.1 Babylonia areolata | reverse complement strand
ATACCATATTAGTGATAGAAAAATATGTGTGGAACGATCAATGTAGCCAAGAATTTCATGATAAATTGAATGAAAAAGTAATTAATGATAAACTGAAAATGGCTCTCGATCTCATTGATGTAAATGTAAATGAAGCCTTAGAATTGTTCAATGACTGTATTCGAGAATGTGCAGCTTCTATGAAGAAAAGTATTAGCGTGGATCGTAATAAACAACAAGAGGGATGGTTTGATGAGGAATGCAGATGTTATAGGAGAAAACTTCGCAGGTTACTGAGAACGTTTCGTAGAACTTCAGAGAAAGATGATAATATTTTGTTTGTAAGGGCTAGGAAAGAATATAAAAATCTTTGTCATAATAAGAAAAGAATTTATAACAAGTGTTTGTTGAATAACTTGATAGCATCTGTCAAAGATCAAAAGGAATTTTGGGAATGTATGAATAAAATTTCATTCAAAAAGAGGCAACCAAAGAATGATATATCCGTTGATAGTTGGTTTAAACATTTCAAAAGCTTACTAGATATAGATTCAGGTCACAACAGCAGTGATGATCATAGTCTACCAGAAGTGGAAAATGAATTTATTAATCGACCAATTTCTAAAGAAGAAGTTTTGATTGCACTTAGAAAATTAAAGAATCGTAAAGCTGCAGGTCCTGATGGCATAATTGGCGAATTTTTGAAATCTTCATGTGAACAATTTGTAGTTTTTTTGACAAAATTATTCAATGCTTTATTTGATAAGGGTTTTTTCCCTGAAAATTGGTGTGAATCTATTACTTTACCGATTCATAAGAAAGGTGACATAAATAATACTAATAACTATAGAGGAATTTCATTGTCTGATATCAGTAGTAAAGTGTATAGTACAGTTATCAACCATAGGATTCAGGAGTATGTAGAAAATAACAACATAACAGGTGAACAACAAGCTGGGTTCAAAAGAGGATATTCAACAATCGATCACATGTTTACTCTTATGGCTCTAATTCAGAAACAGTTTTCCCTTAATCGTAAACTTTATGTAGCGTTTATTGATTTTGAAAAGGCGTTTGATTCTATTAATAGAAATTTACTATGGCCTATTCTGACAAAACATGGCATAACAGGGAAGCTTTTCAAATGTATTAAGAGTATGTATAGCGTTGTGAAAACAAGAATTAGGTGCGGTAACAAACTTACTGATTATATAAATTGTACAAGGGGGGTAAGACAGGGAGATGTTTGTAGTCCTATTTTGTTTTCATTGTTCATTAATGAATTAGCATTAGAAGTAATTGACCGGGGAAGACATGGTGCGAGATTTACAACTGATTTTATAGAACTATTTATATTATTACTTGCTGATGATATTGTCTTGCTCTCAGAAACAGCTACTGGTCTACAGACGCAATTAAATAACCTGAAAAATTCAGCTACTAACTTGCAATTAAAAGTTAATTTGGATAAAAGTAATATAATTGTTTTCAGGAAAGGTGGTTATTTGGCAGCAAGGGAAAGGTGGGTGTATGATGGTGCTGCCATGCCAGTTGTTAATGCTTACAAATATCTTGGAATTGTTTTTTCTACACGTTTGAGTTTTGTAGCTGCATGTAGGGATCTTTCAAGTAGGGCAAAAAATGCATTGTTACATGTTATGAAGAAATTATTTGTACTGAATAACAATTCTCTGGATATCTTTATTAAGATTTTTGATACCCAGATACAACCCATAGTACAATATGGCTCAGAATTATGGGGCTTAGATAAGAATGCTACTTTACAATGTGAATCTGTTCACTTATTTGGACTTAAAAGGTTTCTAGGAGTTGAAATGAGAACACCAAACGATTTAGTATACGGTGAGACGAATAGATATCCAATAAATATAAATTCTGCTGTGAGATGTGTTCGATACTGGTTGAAACTATTAAAAATGAACGAAGATAGACTACCACGGAAATCCTATAATATGTTGTATGATTTAGATGTTAGAGGGAAAAGAAACTGGGCTTCAAATATACGAACTTGTCTGTGTGAATTGGGATTTGGATATGTATGGGAATATCAAGGAGTCGGTAATGAGAATATGTTTTTGAAATCTTTTCGTCAACGTTTAATAGACTGTAGATGGCAAAACTGGGAAAGTCATGTCCAATCCAGTGATCGATTTTGTTTCTATAGAGCTTATACTTCTACACATTTAGTTAAAAATTATCTTTTGCTCAATATTGACAAACATTTACGATTCATATTAACACGATTTAGATTTGGTATTTCTGAAATCAATTTGCACAGGTATCGCTATAAAAATGTTAATCATTTAGAGAACTTGTGCCCTCTGTGCAAAGAGTCAACGGAAGATGAAGTTCATTTTGTTCTGAAGTGTCCTGTATTGCATAATATTCGTGTAAAATTTGTTTCAAAGAAATATTATGAATATCCTTGTTTGTTTAAATTTTGTCTATTGATGGCATCATCTAACGACAGTGTTATAAGAAATCTCGCATTGTACTTATA
>NC_134884.1:31083957-31101457 GCF_041734735.1 Babylonia areolata | reverse complement strand
ATATATATATCCTTTCTCTCACCCGGTCTCTCCACTATCGGTCTCTCTCCAATCCGAGTGAAGTTCCATCATTTTCCGCAGTAGATAGATCTAATGGCGATACGCCTACAAAGAAACAGACCGACAGTAGGCCCACTCCCTTGCCTCTTAAAAGATCCCTCCGACTGTTTATTTTGCAAAAGGGCCAACAGTTGTTTTGGACACACACACACACACACACACACACACACACACACACACACACACACACACACACACAACACACACACACACACACACACACACACACACACACACACACACACCACGTATTCTTACACATGCATACAATCACACGCGCATACATACACATACTACACACAACGCGCGCGCACACACACACACACACACACACACACACACACACACACACACACACACACACACACACACACACACACACATGCACGCACTCACACAGAACAGACGTACAACGAATTAACGGGTATCCCACCCAAGTCTTAAGCAACCATCACATCAATGCCCGTATCCTGCCGTCCCTTCACGCTCGCTTTTCATATTCAGATAAACGATTATGGACAGCGTTATTTTATTCGGCTTACCATGCACAATGCCACTGCATCTGTTACCATGGCAGGTTTCGTTGAGTTGGTTTTTTTTCTTGCCGTTTGTCTCACACACAACCCCCCTCCACCCTCCAACCTCCGGCAGTCGTCCACACATACATTTCCACACACACACACACACACACACACACACACACACACACACACACACACACACATAAAACAGCAGACACGAAAGCACACAATTACACGCACACAACACACACACACACACACACACACACACACACACACACACACGTACATACACGCGCTCACACATATACAGAAAAAGAGGAGAAAATACACACTCGTGCAAATTACACACACACACACACACACACACACACACACACACACACACACACACACACACACACACACACACGCACGCACCGATTTTCTCCGTCATCCTTTTCTTCCACTGCTTTCTTCCTGCGCCTCCAAACCCCCACGCCCCTCCCCTCCCTCCACCGCCTCTCCCCAGCTTCCCCCACCCACCGCACACCCGTTCCGCTTCCGCTTCCACCCCACCCACCCCCACCCAACACACACACACAACCCTAACCCTTCCAAACTCACTCCCTCCTCCCCCCCCCTCCCCCCAACCTGTTATCCCCCCACCTTATTGTATTTACAACCGCGCAGCTGTCATGCCGATGAGAATAATCAGAATCAGGCGAGTCCCACGAAGACAGTACTGTAGAATTGGAGACTGCGGTGGTCATATGAGATGAGCATACAAAGTCGCTGAAGCGAGGGCTCGCTGAGCCACAGAGGGAGCGCTGTTTGTTTAGCAGCTATTGTTGATGGACCAATAATTAATTCAATCACACACCCCTCCCTCCCCGTTCCACCATCGGCTGCATGGTGGCAAGCTGCCTTTTTTTTCTTCTTCTTTTTTTTTAATATATATACTTTGGGAGATCAATGAGATAAGCGAGATTTGCAAAGAAAGCTGCTTTCCAAATTATTCGGTTTGATTGATTTGCTGCCCATTCGTTCTTTTCTCTATTTCTTCTTATTCTTATTCTTCTCTTCTTCTTCTTCTTCTTCTTCTTATCTCCCTCCCCTCTTCCCTCTCCTCCCCCTCTCCCCGCACCCCCTCCCCCCCCCCTCTCTCCCTCTCTCTCGATTTTGAGGGCTGGATGTAAATATATATATATATATATATATATATATATATATATATATATATATATATAACCCAGCTATGCTTACTCCACTACCCTCGTGAAATGAAAATTCGTTTCGTTTCGTTTCCTTTCGTTTCGCCTCTCTCTCTCTCTCTCTCTCTCTCTCTCTCTCTCTCTCTCTCTCTATATATATATATATATATATATATATATATATATATATATATATATATATATCTGTCTATCTCTTTGGCGAGGACATATTGTTATGCCAGCAACAGCAACAACAGCAACAGCAACAAGAAAAATCTATTTGGTGAACTTTTGGATATGTAGACCCGTTTTTCGGCACTGTCTTTCTTTCGCAATGGTTCCTGATGTCGTGACTGTTCATTTAAGCAAGAAAGGGTATTATCGATACATTTAACCCTTTCACTGTCAGTCAATTTAGAGTGCAAAATTCCATTGTGCTATAAACACAGAAAATATGGTGTCTAAGAATAGCTGGGGATTCCCCCTGTGATGTGTAGCAAATATGGCCTGTCCTACCACCGAACATATAGAGCAGTAGGTTCATGATCTGGTCACCTTTTAGTGACATGGGTCCTCTACCCAGCTGCTGCATAAATGCGAGTTTGGGTAGTGAAAGGGTTAAAACTCTAGCATTCCCACTGTCCCCAGTAAGAGCTGTTTGGTAAAAAACTAAGTTAGATAATGGACTCCCGCAAAGGGTAAACCACCTATCAATTAAAGGCCCATCATCTCCAACTAAAGGGTGAAATTTGCGCAAAGCCGGGTGGGCGGGAATAGAAGGGCGCAATAGCCGAGTGGTTAAAGTGTTGGATTTTCAATCTGAGAGTCCCGGGTTCGAATCTCGGTAACGGCGCATAGTGGGGAAAAGGGTGAAGATTTTTTTTTTTTTTTTCGATTTCCTTGGTCAGCATATAATTATGTGCAGACCTGCTAGTGCCTGAACTCGTATTCTTGTGCATACTCACGCAGAAGATCAAATACACAAGTTAAAGATCCTGTAATCCATGTCAGAGATCGGTGGGTTATGGAAACAAGATCACACCCAGCATGAACACCCCGAAAAACGGAGTTAGGTTGCCTACATGGCAGGGTAAGTAAAAAAAATATGGTCATACACGTAAATGTTACGTCTGTCTGAGTGTGTATGTGTGCGTGCCTGAACGCTGATTTAATAATGCAAGAAACGAATGATGAGCGCCCAATGGCAGCCGTAATTCGGATCTACCCAGGGAGGCAGGCTGTTGTGCAAATGACCCCGCGTTTGTAAAGCGTTAAGGGCTTGGTCTCCAACCGAGGATAGGCGCTGTATAAGTATCCATATCATCATCATGGGCGTTAACAAGGTAAGTTGCACTGCATGTTTTTGTTGTTGCTGTTGTTGTGTGTTTTTGTGTGTGTGTGTTTGTATTTTTTCGTGTGTTTTTGATAGCTATTTATAGCGTGTATTGAAATGCCAGCTTGCCCTTTAATCGTCACGAACTATGAATGTTAATGATCATTAACACCCTAGGTGGTGGTAAAGACAGGCACGTGAGGCTGATTTTCATAGCTGACGCGCACAGGTGGTATTAATTAACTCATTAATTAGCCAGTGATAATTGAATCAAACGTGTTTTTTTTTTTAGAAACCGCAATTGCGCTTTTGTATTATGGTAGCTGGGGTCAAGAGCGTTTGTTCATTCTCCATGTTAACACTTGTTCACTATGAGTCATATTAGACGATAAAAAGTGGTGCGTGTTTGTGTGTGTGTGTGTGTGTGTGTGTGTGTGTGTACACACACACACACACACACACACACACACACACACACACACACACACACACACACTCACACACACACACCATTTCACCTTCACTGGGGAAAAAAAATTCCGGTTCACTAACTGACAGTCTTCTGACATCCATTTAATTAAAACGCCCTGTAACAGCAGTGTGCAGTTGTTGTTTTTTCTCTACAAAATAGCGGGAAAAGAAAATTCAGAAACAAAATAAAATCAAAAGCAATCATAAGCAAAAGAAAAAAAAAAACAGGAAAACTACAGCGAAAAATCATGATCAAAGAAAAATAACGAGGAAAAAAAAACAGTCCTAAACAAACCAAAGATCCAAAGGTTGTGATTGATTGTTACGCCAAAAACAAACAAACAAACAAACAAACAAAAAACAACAGCAACAACATCCCATGGCAAAGTAGTCTTAGTGTGCAGAGCTGATTCCAATCGATTGGGAAAATCGGTGCATATCTGTTATGCATGTGTGGGTGTATATGTGAATGTGTGTCTTCATGTTTTACATCTATTTGCTTATTTATCATCATTGTTATCTTATTTATTTATTTATTATTGTTATTTTTATTTATTATTATTATTATTATTATTATTATTATTATTATTATTATTATTATTACTACTACTACTACTACTACTACTACTACTACTACTACCTTTTAAAAAAAAAAATATTATTATTTATTTATTTATTTGTGTAAGCTTATCTATTATTTATTCACTTTTTTTTTAGATTATAATCTTTTTTTTTCTTTTCTTTTCTTTTTGTGTGTGTGTGTGTGTGTGTGTGTGTGTGTGTGTGTGTGTGTGTGTGTGTGTGTGTGTGTGTGTGTTTGTAAGCTTATCTATTATTTATTCACCTTTTTCTTTTCTTTTTTTTTTTCTTTTTTTTTTCCTCAAGGTCTGACTAAGCGCGTTGGGTTACGCTGCTGGTCAGGCATCTGCTTGGCAAGATGTGGTGTAGCGTATATGGATTTGTCCGAACGCAGTGACGCCTCCTTGAGCTACTGAAACTGAAACTGGGAAAATAGAAAAGAAAAGAAAACTGATTGGACTAAAAGGTTACGTTTGGGGCGGGGGAAGATGGATGTGCCAGTTGCATTGCTCGGACGGAAGAGCTTAGTATGGTCGTAACCCGCTACTAACTGTGTGTACTATGAAACTGACCAATGGCGTAGTTCGGTCAACGTAGGCATTTAGTCACGTGTAGCTGTCAAAAAGTTAGATCCAAGCAAAGCAAATGGCTCTCTACGGAAGGACTTGACGTCAAACAGAAGTGTGTCCGATCGTACTCGTAGTTAGGACCACACGCATAGAGTGAGACAGACAGAATGAGAGAATGGGAGAGACAGACAGACAGAGAGACACAGACAGAGACAGAGATAGACAGATAGACAGACAGACAGACACAGAACACTGAACACTGAACTGTTTTATGTCATTAGCTGGACAGCTCAGGTACATACGGAGGGGGGGTGGGGGTGGGGTAAAAGAAAAGAAAGGAAAAGAAAAAGAACAAGAATGGTGGAATAATGAAACAAAATCGAACAGAAAAAAGTTCAGAAACTTGTCAAATAAACATAACCATCGACAATCCATGTTTTAAGTTCATAAAGAAACTAAATTCATTATTTTTGTCTATCTGGGTACTAAGGCAATTGACGAATGTAACTCTTCTTTCGAATACTACATCTTTCAGCAAATAACTAGGCTAGTGATCTTATTGTGTCGTCATATTCGTTGGAGAGACAGACAGAGAGAGGGAGATATGGGTGGGGTAAGTGGAGGGAGGGGGGGGGAGAGAGAGAGACCGAGAGAGGGAGAGAGAGAGCGGTGGGAATTGTAGAGGCAGGGAGATAGTGAGAGAGAAGGGGGTAGAGAGAGAATCAGACGGAAAGAGCGAGAGGGGGAGTGGGAGAGAGAAGGAAAAAGGGAGGGAGGGAGAGAGAGAGAGGGGGGGAGGGGATAGAGAATCAGATAGATACAAACAGAAGAGGGGGATGGAGAGCGAGAAAGAGAGACAGACAGACAGACAGAGACACACAGAGAGAGAGGTGGGGAGAAGACAGACGGAAAGGAGGGAGAGAGAGAGGGGGGAGGTGGCATAGAAAAAGATAGAGAGACAGAGAGAAGGGGGCGGGGAGGGGAGGTCAGAGAGTGAGATGGAAAAAGGGGTCGAGACAGGGAGACAATGAGAGAGATGGGGGCAGAGAAATAAGGAGTGTGGAGTGATGGCCTAGAGGTAACGCGTCCACTTAGGAAGCGAGAGAATCTGAGCGCGCTGCTTCGAATCACGGCTCAGTCGCCAATATTTCCCCCCCTCCACTAGACCTTGAGTGGTGGACGCTAGTCATTCGGATGAGACGATAAACCGAGGTCCCATGTGCAGCATGCACTTAGCGCAAGTCAAAAGAACCCACGGCAACAAAAGGGTTGTCCTTGGCAAAATTCAGTAGAAAAATCCACTTCGATAGGAAAAACAAATAACACCGCACGCAGGGGGAAAAAAAAAAGGAGGTGGCACTCTCAGTGTAGCGACGCGCTCTCCCTGGGGAGAGCATCCCGAATTTCACACAGAGAAATCTGTTTTGACAACAACAACAAAAGAAATACAAATAGCGGGAAAGGGAGGAAGGAGGGAAGAAGGGACGTGTTAGAAAGAGAGAGGGGGGGGGGAAGCAGAAAGGAAAAGAGGGAGACAGGGGGCGCAGGGGGAAGGGGGCGGGGAGAGGGGATTGTTCGCACACAGAGAGAGAGAGAGAGAGAGAGAGAGAGAGAGAGAGAGAGAGAGAGAGAGAGAGAATGATAATGACAATGACAATGACAAATGCTTTATTGAGAGCAAAATGGATAAGGTGAAAGCTTCTTTATACCATGCTCTCTCACACACAAAAAAAGCATAAAAATGCAGCCGTCTTAATCAACAGTTGATTAAAAAAAAAAAGAAAGAAAAGAATTAACGTATATCTATATGCAATCTGGAAAAAATATCGTCCTGAAAATTGAACGCAAAATTGCCCCTTACTGAAATATATTGACATAGATAGATAAAGAGAGAGAGAGACAGACAGACAGAGAGAGACACATAGACACACAAACTTACAGACAGACAGACTGATGTGCAGACGCGGAGACAAGTGAGACAGAAAGTGACAGAGACATAGAGACAGGGAAGGAGAGAGAGAGGGAGAGGAAGACAGGGGTATAAGGAAAGAGAGAGAGAAAGAGAGAGAGAGTGGGGGAGAGATAGGGGTCTAGGGAAAGAGAGAGAGGGGCGGTCTAGGGAAAGAGAGAGATATATATGGGGTCTAGGGAAAGAGAGAGATAGGGGTCTAGGGAAAGAGAAAGAGAGGGAAGGGGGTCTAGGGAATGAGAGAGATAGGGGTCTAGGGAAAGAGAGAGAGAGATGGGGGTCTAGGGAAAGAGAGAGAGGGGGGTCTAGGGAAAGAGAGAGAGAGGGGTCTAGGGAAAGAGAGAGAGAGGGAAGGGGGTCTAGGGAAAGAGAGAGAGAAGAGGGTCTAGGAAAAGAGAGAGAGAGAAGAGGGTCTAGGGAAAGAGAGAGAGAGAAGGGGGTCTAGGGAAAGAGAGAGAGAGAGAGAGAGAGAGAGAAGGGGGTCTAGGGAAAGAAAGAGAGAGAGAGAAGGGGGTCTAGGGAAAGAGAGAGAGAGAAGGGGGTCTAGGGAAAGAGAGAGAGAGAGAGAGAAGGGGTCTAGGGAAAGAAAGAGAGAGAGAGAAGGGGGTCTAGGGAAAGAGAGAGAGAGAGAGAGAAGGGGGTCTAGGGAAAGAAAGAGAGAAAGGGGGTCTAGGGAAAGAGAGAGAGAGAGAGAAGGGGCTCTAGGGAAAGAAAGAGAGAGAGAGAAGGGGGTCTAGGGAAAGAGAGAGAGAGAAGGGGGTCTAGGGAAAGAGAGAGAGAGAAGGGGGTCTAGGGAAAGAGAGACAGAGAGAGAAGGGGGTCTAGGGAAAGAGAGACAGAGAGAGAAGGGGGTCTAGGGAAAGAGAGAGAGAAGGGGGTCTAGGGAAAGAGAGAGAGATAGGGGTCTAGGGAAAGAGAGAGAGAGAGAGAGAGAGAGAGAAGGGGGTCTAGGGAAAGAGAGAGAGAGAGAAGGGGGTCTAGGGAAAGAGAGAGAGAAGAGGGTCTAGGGAAAGAGAGAGACATATAGGGGTCTAGGGAAAGAGAGAGACAGAGAGAGATAGGGGTCTAGGGAAAGAGAGACAGAGAGAGATAGGGGTCTAGGGAAAGAGAGAGAGAAGGGGGTCTAGGGAAAGAGAGAGAAAAGGGGTCTAGGGAAAGAGAGAGAAAGGGGTCTAGGGAAAGAGAAAGAGAGGAGTCTAGGGAAAGAGATAGGGTCTAGTGAGAGAGAAAGATAGGGGTCTAGGGAAAGAGAAAGATAGGGATCTAGGGAGAGACAGAGAGAGATAGGGGTCTAGGGAAAGAGAGAGAGATAGGGGTCTAGGGAAAGAGAGATATAGGGATAAAGAGACAGGGAGAGATAGGGGTCTAGGGAAAGAGAGAGAGGGGGGTCTAGGGAAAGAGAGAGATAGGGGTCTAGGGAAAGAGAGAGAGGAGTCTAGGGAAAGAGATAGGGGTCTAGGGAAAGAGAGAGAGAGATAGAGGTCTAGGGAAAGAGAGAGAGAGAGAGAGAGGAGTCTAGGGAAAGAGATAGGGGTCTAGGGAAAGAGAGAGAGGTAGGGGTCTAGGGAAAGAGAGACAGAGAGAGACAGGGGTCTAGGGAAAGAGAGACAGAGGGAGATAGGGGTCTAGGGAAAGAGATATATAGGGATAAAGAGACAGGGATAGATAGGGGTCTAGGGAAAGAGAGAGAGGGGGGTCTAGGGAAAGAGAGAGATAGGGGTCTAGGGAAAGAGAGAGAGATAGGGATAGAGAGACAGGGAGAGATAGGGGTCTAGGGAAAGAGAGAGATAGATATGGGTCTAGGGAAAGAGAGAGAGAGATGGGTCTAGGGAAAGAGAGACAGAGAGAGATAGGGTTCTAGGGAAAGACAGACAGAGAGAGATAGGGGTCTAGAGAGAGAGAGAGAGAAGGGGGTCTAGGGAAAGAGAGAAGGGGTCTAGGGAAAGAGAGAGAGAGATAGGGGTGTAGGGAAAGAGATATATATATATATATATATATATATATATATATATATATATATATATATATATGGGTGTAGGGAAAGAGATAGAGGAGAGATAGGGTTCTAGGGAAAGAGAGAGAGAGAGAGAGAGAGAGGGGTCTATGGAAAGAGAGAGAGATAGGGGTCTAATGAAAGAGAGATGGGGGGGATGTAGGGAGAGAGAGAGAGAGTGTCACATCTCATGACAAAATCAGATATGAGTGCTAAACCCCCTCGTTCACCCACCCCATCTAGCTAGAGAGCAGTGTGGGTTGTGCGGTTTGCACGAGATACTCAGTCTGTCTCGGTCTCAGTTCAGGCTGTCACTGAACTGAGATCAGCCTCTTCCTTGTCAACGAATGACAAGATTCTGGGCTTTTCGCCCGCGACTGTCAGAGGAGGCAGCCGTGCCAGTCTTTGGCTCTCTTCAGGGCTGTTTGCCCATTTCGACGCTTGTAGTGGGGATCAGTTTCCTCCGAGTGGTCGTGGTCTCTGTGTGCTCTGTGTGAACTTCCAGCTTTGGGGTAGTGGTACCTCTCTGGAAGGTAAGAGGAGACTGTAAAGACAGTCCTAACCTGTGTTCTGTCTGTCTTGCGTTCATGTCCGTGTATTAGAGAGAGAGAGAGGAGTGAGTGAATGTTTAAGTAAATATATTTTGCGGTTTTATGTGCATTTGTAGGATGCGTATGCATTTTTAGACATAAATTTTATAAGAATGTGATAAAATATTTGTTACGTGTATTAAAGGGTTCAACCGTAAAATCTAGATTTAAGTTTTCCTTGTGAACCCCTTCAGATATTAGTTCTATTAATGTGTGCGTATGTGTGTCACTGTATTATATATGATACATAAGCTAGAATATTCCAAACTACCCCCCTTATCCTTTTCCGTTATCCTTGCTCTTGGGTGTGGTTGTTGTCAGCCCTTTAAACTTCCGAAATAGCGCAGCTGAGTAAAATTGATCTATTCTGTAGCCCATGTGTTGATCAGGGAGGGGTTAAACTAAATTTTGTAAGATTTGTTTTCTTTACGAATTCTGGGCTGGGTACATTTAGGTTGTTTAATTGGGGTTGTCCAAAAGTGAATCCTACCAGTGGATAATAGGCTATATACAGTGGTTTCAGCATTCCCACTTTCGTGTTTATCCACGGACTTCCCTACTCTTCCACTGACCCTCCACTGTCTCCCCGGGAACCCCTCTGCCTGCCTTTGACTTCCTTGGTCCAGGCCTCCATTGGCTGCTGCCGCCTGCCGCTGGCTTCCGTCGCCAGCGTTCTCTGGCCTGGCGCTCAGCTGTCTGGGTGTTCTGCTCTTCGTCTTCGTCGTCACTGCTCTTCGTCTTCGTCGTCGCCGTTCTTCGTGTTCGTCGTCGCTGTTCTTCGTGTTCGTCGTCACTGTTCTTCGTGTTCGTCGTCGCTGTTCTTCGTCGTCGTCACTTACTGTTCGTCGTCGTCGTCACGACAGCATTAACGTTGTGCTTGTTTCCTTATCTTAAAGCTCTGTTGTTGTTTTTTGTGTGTGTGGGTTTGTTTTTTTGTGTGTGTGTTATATTTATCCATTGTTATTTAAGTGTTGTTGCAGCTGGGGTTGTGGTTATTGTTTGTGGGCAAGCTAGGTGTGTGATTAAACAAATGTATGTGAACCCCGGATTGTTGTAGTCTGTGTTTGTGTTGTCCGGGTGTTAGTGCTGGGCTGGGTGGGGGTTTCTAGTCCGCTCTCTTACAGAGCGTGACAATTTGGTGGAGATGCGGGGTACGTTAGGTTAGAGTGGGAGAGGGTTGGGTGTAATCGTTTTGTCTGTTACCTGTGTACATATGATATCTGATTAAAATTATGCTGTGTCACTGGAAGAATGTTTGGGTGAGGTTAAGATAGACACCTTACCTGTTCAAAAAGTTAGCTGTTGTTCAGGCACTTGATTTTGGCTGTTGATTTTGGCCGAGTTTGGTTGGCCTTTCTCGCACTCTGCGAGGGGGAGAAAAAAAAAAAAAAAAAAAAACAGAAAAAAAGGGGAAAGAAATGCCCACTCGGCGACAAACGGCTGCGGCCGTCACTCCCGGGTCAAAGTCCCAGATGGATAAGTCGAGTACCTCTACTCCTTCTCAGATAGATAAGTCAGGTTTGTCTGGATGGATACGGGGTCAACTGAAAGAGGATGACCCAGGTAATCTGTCTGATGATGGAAGGAAAGGGGACACTGTTCCTCTATCTCACCAGGATCCTTACACAAAATTCAAAGCCATGGGTGCTGACATGGGTTTGACTGGTGAGGCCCTTGCACGGTTTGTGGTTGATGCTGCTGCTAAGGAGGAAGAGCGCGCAAATAGGGAGGAAGAGCGCCGTTACAGGCGCTGGAGGGATCACAGGGAGGATGAATATAGGGAAGAGGAAAGACGGTATAGGGAGAAGAGGGATGAGGAGGATAGGCAGCGGTTTGAAAGGAAGATGGAATTAAAGCAAGAAGAGGTCGAGGCTCAAATAAGCCAACCGTTTTCCCTTGCTCCTTACGATGGGAAGGGTGACTTCGACGACTTCCTGACCCATTTTGAGAGGGTAGCGCTTCTCAATAAGTGGAAGCCAAGTTCATGGGCAGCTCGCTTGGTAACCTTGTTACAAGGTCGAGCTAGGGACGCTTGTCTGCGAGTGCCTCCGGAGAGACTTCATGACTATGAGTCATTGAAAGCTGCTTTACTCCGCGAGTTTCGGCTAGATGCCCATGCATACTGCAAGCGTTTCCGATCGATGCGGAAGCTTGCAGAAGAGACCTTTATCCAATTTCTGGAAAGGCTTAAGGTCTGTCTGTCTCGCTGGTGCACAGCTGCTGGTCGCGATTACGACAGTGCTGAGGACTTAAGGGACTTGTTCCTTCAGGAACAGTTCCTAGCTACCCTTAACCCTGACCTCGTCAGTGAGGTTAAGCGTGAGGAACCAGATAGGGTGGAGGAGGTAGCACGCATTACCTCGAAGGTTGTCGGTGCCAGGAGAGCGGGACGGATGGCTGAGAGTGAGGCACGAGCCTCCAGGAAATCCAGAGATCATGGTCTTGGTGCCAAACCTCATGCGGAGCAAAAGGCCGCATCTCTTGGACAAAGTAGTTCCGCTCTTAGCGACAGCTCAAGGGGTGTCGAGAGAACCAGAGGAGTTACCTGTTTCCTCTGCGGGAAACTTGGACATGTGGCCAAAGAATGCCGCCAGCGGAAGATGGTTTCCCTTGTGGCACAGCCGAGCTTTAGGCAGCAGGGTTCCCATTTCCCACCTCCATCTCTTTGCGTTAACTGTGCTGCAAAGCAGTACTCGCCACGATGTGAGGCTTTCGTCAACGGGGTTTCAGTCCCGGCTTTGCGAGACACCGGAGCTCACATGGTTGTCGTTGCACGCCATCTGGTCAGTCCAGATTCTTTCACTGGAGCGACTGTCCGTGTGGTGCTGGCCGAATCGAGATGCACCTCTGTCCTACCCATCGCCAGAGTAGATTTCCAGTCTCCTTTCGTGGAAGGCAGGCTAGACGTGGCTGTAATGGAGGCTCCTGTGGAAGAGGTCCTTATTGGCAATACTGCCTGGCGCGAGAATGGCACTTCAGTGCCCGTGCCAGTTTACTCAGACGCCAGTCTTGTGGGTGCTGTGGAGACGCGGGCCCAAGCAGCTGCCAGGGCTAAAGAGTTACCTCCCTTGCCTGTCAAGGACTTCCAGATCCATGTGTCTAGACAGGACCTAGAGCATCAGCAGGATAGCGATCCTGACCTGTGTCAGGCTCGGGAGCTGGCTGTGTCTAAAGCCGTCAAAAAGACACGATCTGGAGAGGTCATGTACTTCAGGAAGCAGGGAATACTGATGCGGCGTTTCAAGGACCATCGGGGGGAAGCAACCCAAATCTGTGTTCCTAAGGAACTGCGTTCCACAGTGTTGCTTCTTGCCCATGAAGCCCCCATGTCGGGTCATCTTGGGGTTAAGCGCACGCAGGGAAGAGTTTTCCCACATTTCTACTGGCCTGGCATGTGTGCTGACATTCGGCGTTTCGTCCGTTCTTGTGACAGATGCCAGAAGACGGTAGCTAAGGGTCGAGTCCCGAAAGTGCCACTCGTCAAGATGCCCCTCATTTCAGAGCCCTTCAGTCGAGTAGCTGTCGACATTGTAGGACCTATATCCCCTTCATCTGAGTCTGGCAACAGGTACATTTTAACAATGGTCGACTATGCGACCAGGTACCCAGAAGCTGTCGCTCTCAAACACGTTTCGGCTGAAACTGTGGCTGAGGCGTTGTTCACCATGTGGACACGAACAGGTGTTCCTGCTGAGGTTTTGACTGATCGTGGTTCTCAGTTCACAGGCAGTGTCATGCAGGAAGTCTATCGCCTTCTGTCTGTGCGGGGCTTGACCACAACCCCCTACCACGCTCAGTGCAACGGGTTGGTGGAGCGTTTTAACGCTACTTTGAAGGCAATGCTGCGGAGACTATCGCACGAGAAACCTCGAGCCTGGGACCGCTGGATTCCCGCTCTGTTATTTGCCTACAGAGAAGTTCCCCAGGAGAGCACTGGCTACTCGCCTTTCGAGCTGCTCTATGGGAGGACAGTACGGGGTCCCATGCAGATCCTCAGAGAACACTGGCTCCACCCTGAGAGGCCAGAAATTCAGACTGCTGCTGAATACGTGGTAGAACTGCGAAACAGAATCGCAGAGTCCTGTACCATTGCTCAGCAAAACCTCGAAAGGGCCTCAAGGCGGTACAAGGGTTATTTTGACGCCAAAGCAAAGCAAAGACAGTTCGCTGAGGGGAGCAAAGTACTTCTCCTTCGCCCCACCAAACAGAACAAACTGGAACTTGAATGGCAGGGTCCATACACTGTTCTGCGTCGTGTGGGCATCGCAGATTATTGCGTTCGGATTGGCGAGAAAGAAAAGCTGTACCACGCCAATCTGCTGAAAGAATACATTGAGCGCACTCCTCGAGGGACTGTGGCTCTGGCTGTGATTGAAGACCCGGAGGTCTGGGAAGGAACGAGGACAGTGGAACGCGACATTCCACTCATGCCCCTGGAGGCAACTGAAGGTCCAGAGAATGTTGTGCTGGCCGCTGATAACTCCTCACTGAAAGAGGCCATTCGTGAAATGACTCGAGGGTTTAGGGATGTTCTCACTGACTTGCCTGCCTGTACGAACCTCGAGACATGCACGCTCAATCTCACCTCCGACACCCCTATTAGGGCTAAGCAGTATCCACTGCCCTACTCCCAACGTGAGACGATTCAAGAGGAGGTCCAACAAATGTTGAAGATGGGCGTGATAGAGCCATCCTCGTCCCCATACTCCTCTCCTATCGTCCTCGTAAAGAAGAAAGATGGGAAGGTACGGTTTTGCGTCGATTTCCGTCGCATCAATAAGATAACCGTGTTTGATGCTGAACCAATGCCAGATGTAGAGGCACTGTTCTCCCGGTTATCAGGGAAAAAGGTGTTCTCGAAGCTAGACCTTTCAAAGGGGTACTGGCAGATCCCCATGGCGGAAGCTGATCGCCCAAAAACAGCTTTCACTACTCCTCAGGGACACTTCCAGTGGTGTGTAATGCCGTTTGGCCTCAAAACTGCTGGCGCAGTATTTTCCCGCATGATGCGGAAGTTAGTACTGCCTCTCAACAGCCCGGACGTGGACAACTTCATGGACGATGTTCTCATCTCCTCCGCTGATGAAACACGGCATCTAAGGGTCTTACGCAGCGTGTTTTCCCGGTTGCGTGATTGCAAACTGACAGCACGGCCCTCCAAATGTTTTCTCGGCCACAGGGAGTTAGACTATCTGGGTCACCATGTGGGTGCTGGGAAAATTTGGCCGGATGCAGAAAAAATGGAGAAGATCCGAGAATCACCTCGTCCCTGTACGAAACGACAGCTCCGAGGGTTTCTGGGCCTCGTGGGGTTCTACAGGAGGTTCGTTCCTCAGTTTGCGGAAATCGCTCTTCCCTTGACTGAGAAAACCAAGAGCAAGGAGCCAAACGAAGTTATCTGGGATGAGTACTGCGAGAGAGCTTTTCTGCAGCTCAAACAAATCCTCTGCAGTAGGCCAGTTTGCTGTCTCCCCGATCTGTCCAAGCCTTTCATACTGCGGACTGACGCTTCGAACGTGGGGTTGGGAGCTCTTCTGCTCCAAGATCAAGGTATGGGTGCTCAACCAGTGGCGTGTGCCAGTAAGAAATTGAGCCCAGCCGAACGCAATTACCCCACAATTGAAAAGGAATGCCTGGCTCTTGTGTGGGGTATTCAGAGGTTTGAACCCTACCTCTACGGGAAGGAGTTTGTCGTCCAGGTGGACCATGCACCGCTGCAATATCTAGACAGGGCCAAAACGGTCAGCGGCAGACTGACGCGCTGGGCTCTACAGTTGCAGCCTTTTTTGTTCAGGGTGCAAGCCATTCCTGGCAAAGAAAACATTGGTGCTGACTTCCTCAGTCGTCTGCCAGAGTTGGATGAAATATAATCTGAACACGGCCCAGTTTGAGTGTTAACACCTGAATGAGGCAGCTGTATACTGGCCATGTGTATCGATCTTTTAGTACCACTAATTAGTTGGTAAGGTTGGCAATTCTATAATTTGCAATTCATCCTGTTATTCCAGACTTCATAGTTTTGATGTTGTTGTTGTTGTTGTTTTCGCCTTTTCCTTACATTTAGTTTCAGGAGGGCAGTGCCTTGGCATATGTCTCTGTTTGAGAAGACATTGTGGATGATACGGCGGTGGGAATGTGTGTAATTGTGTTTGTCATTCTGTGTGACATGGTTATAATTAAGTTTCAATCTTCGTTTGAACTTGTGAGGGGGGCTGTTGTCACATCTCATGACAAAATCAGATATGAGTGCTAAACCCCCTCGTTCACCCACCCCATCTAGCTAGAGAGCAGTGTGGGTTGTGCGGTTTGCACGAGATACTCAGTCTGTCTCGGTCTCAGTTCAGGCTGTCACTGAACTGAGATCAGCCTCTTCCTTGTCAACGAATGACAAGATTCTGGGCTTTTCGCCCGCGACTGTCAGAGGAGGCAGCCGTGCCAGTCTTTGGCTCTCTTCAGGGCTGTTTGCCCATTTCGACGCTTGTAGTGGGGATCAGTTTCCTCCGAGTGGTCGTGGTCTCTGTGTGCTCTGTGTGAACTTCCAGCTTTGGGGTAGTGGTACCTCTCTGGAAGGTAAGAGGAGACTGTAAAGACAGTCCTAACCTGTGTTCTGTCTGTCTTGCGTTCATGTCCGTGTATTAGAGAGAGAGAGAGGAGTGAGTGAATGTTTAAGTAAATATATTTTGCGGTTTTATGTGCATTTGTAGGATGCGTATGCATTTTTAGACATAAATTTTATAAGAATGTGATAAAATATTTGTTACGTGTATTAAAGGGTTCAACCGTAAAATCTAGATTTAAGTTTTCCTTGTGAACCCCTTCAGATATTAGTTCTATTAATGTGTGCGTATGTGTGTCACTGTATTATATATGATACATAAGCTAGAATATTCCAAACTACCCCCCTTATCCTTTTCCGTTATCCTTGCTCTTGGGTGTGGTTGTTGTCAGCCCTTTAAACTTCCGAAATAGCGCAGCTGAGTAAAATTGATCTATTCTGTAGCCCATGTGTTGATCAGGGAGGGGTTAAACTAAATTTTGTAAGATTTGTTTTCTTTACGAATTCTGGGCTGGGTACATTTAGGTTGTTTAATTGGGGTTGTCCAAAAGTGAATCCTACCAGTGGATAATAGGCTATATACAGTGGTTTCAGCATTCCCACTTTCGTGTTTATCCACGGACTTCCCTACTCTTCCACTGACCCTCCACTGTCTCCCCGGGAACCCCTCTGCCTGCCTTTGACTTCCTTGGTCCAGGCCTCCATTGGCTGCTGCCGCCTGCCGCTGGCTTCCGTCGCCAGCGTTCTCTGGCCTGGCGCTCAGCTGTCTGGGTGTTCTGCTCTTCGTCTTCGTCGTCACTGCTCTTCGTCTTCGTCGTCGCCGTTCTTCGTGTTCGTCGTCGCTGTTCTTCGTGTTCGTCGTCACTGTTCTTCGTGTTCGTCGTCGCTGTTCTTCGTCGTCGTCACTTACTGTTCGTCGTCGTCGTCACGACAGCATTAACGTTGTGCTTGTTTCCTTATCTTAAAGCTCTGTTGTTGTTTTTTGTGTGTGTGGGTTTGTTTTTTTGTGTGTGTGTTATATTTATCCATTGTTATTTAAGTGTTGTTGCAGCTGGGGTTGTGGTTATTGTTTGTGGGCAAGCTAGGTGTGTGATTAAACAAATGTATGTGAACCCCGGATTGTTGTAGTCTGTGTTTGTGTTGTCCGGGTGTTAGTGCTGGGCTGGGTGGGGGTTTCTAGTCCGCTCTCTTACAGAGCGTGACAGAGAGAGAGAGAGAGAGAGAGAGAGAGAGAGAGATGGGGGTCTAGGGAAAGAGAGAGAGAAGGGGGTCTAGGTAAAGAGAAAGAGAGAGATAGGGGTCTAGGGAAAGAGAGAGAGAGACGGGTGGGGAGGAGTAAGAGGCGGAAGCAAAACAGCCAAGGAGGGAGGGGGGGGGGGGGAGGAGAGAAAGAGAAATAAAACTAATGCTTTGCAAATGTTTTGAGGGCGGTATAGCGGACAGTGTCCGTCCGTGTTTTTCTAGTGTGAACCCATCCTTAATTGATGCATTTACCACCAAGAGGAGGGGCAGTGATGCTGATTGATTGATTGATGATAGGATTACGGTAATGGAAATGATTAAGGTGGTGATTGATAGTGGTGGTGGTGGTGGTGGTAGTGGTGGTGGTGATGTGTGTTCGCATGTCTATGTTCTTGTCTGTTTTTGTTTTTGTATGTGTGTTTTT
>NC_134884.1:31071457-31078957 GCF_041734735.1 Babylonia areolata | reverse complement strand
GCTAAGTTTGATTTTCCAGTCAAACTTGGGAGAAAGGGCGAGAGCGGGATTTGAACCCCCACCCTCATGGACTCTCTATAATGGCAGCTGAGCGTCTTAACCATTCTGCCACCTTCCTCTTTGAAGTGTCATAAGTCTTTTTTTTTCATCTTTTTATGTAATATACTGCCACTATTTATAGCTAATATTACATTAGCCTACTTTTTGCCCTCCCGATTATTATTGTAAATGATCTACAAATGTGTTCTCAATACTTTCTGGCATTAGATGCTTGTGATTCAGTAACAACGCTGCATATAGATTAATTAATGGTTGGTGTTTGTTACTAAAAAAATTGATACTTCTATATGAAATGACTGTATTGTAAAGAACATGAAGGTAAAAATAATGGGGGGAAAAACTCACAAAAAAAGAGTAACATCGAAACAAAGAAAGAAAAAGTAAAAGTAAAAGAAGTTTAAAAGAAAGAAACTGAAGAATAAAGAAAAAGTGTAGTAGGAAAAACAAAACAAAGCAAAGTACAAATGAAGAAAAAAAAAAGAAAAGAAAAAAAAAACACAAGAAGAAAGAAAAGATAATCAGGGAGTAAAATGCAAGAAATAGAAAATGTTATTTTGCCTTCTTTGCTCACTCTACAAATGAAAACAACAAAACCAACAATAACAACATCTTAATTAAAAAGAATGCGAGCAAAATAATAGCCCCTAAAATAAAACAAAACAACAACAACAACAACAACACACACACACACACACACACACACACACACACACACACACACACACACACACACACACAAAAGAACTACCGAAATAGCATGCGAGTAAAATTCATACGGCAAGCGACAGTTACATACAGCCACTTTTGATTATAAACAAATTCCGAAGAAAACTATATTCCGAAATAATTAGTGACAAATAAAACATCCTTACGAAAAAGTCTGTGAAGAAGAACTCAACAGGAAATGAATGGAAAACACACACACCTGAGTTAGCAAAAGCAACTAACCGCACGGTTCAAAAAAGAAACGTCCAAACCTCACAGGGACACCAAAACCAAATGGCTGTCCATCCAGTCTGCAGCCTCGAACTTTGTCAACAGGGGACAGACAAACAGACAGACAGACAGACAACTCTCTCTTTTTCTAGCGCGTGCGCGCCAGCGCCGCCATCACTCGAGAAGGGCGAGGAAAAGAGGAGGCGCTACCTAGCGAGCTCGCGCGCGCGTGCAGTTGATGGTGGTGTCGGTCAAATCATTGTCGGTCTGTTATGTGGAATGGCGACAAAGATAAGACTTAGCACTTTTACTCTTTTGTATAGTGTGCATCGATGTCAGTATGTGAGTGTGTAAGCGATGTGCTTTGGACAAGGAAAAAAAGAATGAATGAAAAAAACAAACAAAAAAACAAAAACAAAAACAAAACCATCAAACAAAAAACGAAAAAAACAACAATTTTATATGCTATATGAGGAATAGGCATTCCTGTCAAAAGCCTGCCATTTAAGTTCGAACAATCTACCTAACAAGCTAGCTAACTGGATCATAGCATCAAATGAATGAATGAATGAAGGATTCAGACTTGAATCATACCAACTTCAAAGAGAGAGAGAGAGAGAGAGAGAGAGAGAGAGAGAGACGGCGGGTGGGGTGGGGGAGAGGATACAGATGATTTAGTCAAGAATAAACCACTGCCCTTCGTGATGGCGTATCTCTCTCTCTCTCTCTCTCTCTCTCTCTCTCTCTCTCTATATATATATATATATATATATATATATATATATATATATATATATATATATATATATGTGGATATAACAATGATGAATGCGTAAATAGATAATAGCAGTTTCAGTTTCAGTTTCAGTAGCTCAAGGAGGCGTCACTGCGTTCGGACAAATCCATATACGCTACACCACATCTGCCAAGCAGATGCCTGACCAGCAGCGTAACCCAACGCGCTTAGTCAGGCCTTGAGTGGGAAAAAAAGGTGAATAAATAATAGATAAGCTTACACAAGTAAATAAATAAATAATAACTATAATGTTAAATAAATTAAAAAAAAAGGTAGTAGTAGTAATAATAATAATAATAATAATAATAATAATAATAATAATAATAATAATTAATAACAATAATAAATAAATAAATAAGATAACAATGATGATAAATAAGCAAATAGATGTAAAACATGAAGACACATGTACATATACACCCACACATGCATAACAGATATGCACGGAACATGCAGCTTCACAGATATGAAAGCACAGTTAAATACATATAAACGTACATGAGCTCCAACACACACACACACACACACACACACACACACACACACACATTACCCTGTACCTCCTCTACCCCTCTCCTCCACACATTCATATCATTTCTAGTCTACGTATCGCAGCTTCCACGGCACACACACACACACACACACACACACACACACACACACACACACACACACACACACAGATGAACACTTACTTGTACAAGCACACACACACATATACCCATATCTCCACACACAAAAATACAAAGATATATATATATATATATATATATATATATATATATATATATATATATATATATATATATATACGTTCCGATATCCTGTTGCTCCCACAGTGCAGGCATGCATACACTCACATACCTCATCCTCTACCCAACCTCCCCCCGCACCCCCACCTCCCCCTCACACACACACACACACACACACACACACACACACACACACAGGCACGTGCACAGAACTCTACTGACACTTGTGTACACTTACACTCTCACGCATGCACAAACGCACTCAAAAATACAGACCCACACATGCACACAAACACACACATACACACACGCACAGAGGCTGCCACTGATTGGCCGCAAGAGGGATGGAAAAAGATCTCTGATGCCAAGAACGTGGCGTCTAGTGTGTTGCTCAGTCTATTGTATTTGGAAAAGCCCACAGAGACTCTGTTCCGTTTTGAAGAAATTTGCGCAATGTTGGTTTGGAAATGATGCCGATATTTGTTTGATTTGCAAAGCATCGTGCTCTACCTTTCATGTTAGACTTACGGCTACTCCCTCTCTCTGCTTTTATTTCTTTGAGGCGATCGATGGTGTGATGGCCTTGTACTTGTTCTTTTTGATATTCTTTGACTTTTCTGAGGATTTCCGATTTTCCTAGATGTAGGCCGCTCGTTGGTGTTGCGTTACCAGCAAGTCTGTCAGCTCGCTCATTTCCCTTAACACCTGTATGTCCAGGGCAGTATGACCATGTGAGTTTTTTAATCTGAAAGTTGCGCATTGCCTTATGCCACTCTGGGCTTCCCATTCCGTTTTCAATTTTCTGTATGAGGTTCATCGAGTCTGTTAGAATCATGGCATGTTGGTTTCTGGGGGTATGGATGGACGATAGCCACTGGAGGGCATGTGTCACAGCTTCAACTTCCATCGTTAGGCTGGAGGTTGTGACTTTGTAGGCAGCATTCTTTTCCCTAACTGTTTTTCCATTTTGTTTCGCAGTGAATCCCCAACCTGACTGGTCTTTGGTGACTGAGCCAACTGTGTATATGATGATGTCCTCTTCTTTACTGTTTTCTTCTATGAGTAGCTTCACTTCCGCATCAGTTTTGCCCTCTGGCCATTCCCGACAATGTCTTCCTAGAGTGGGTGAAATGGCTGTGTTGAATAGATGGTTGAGGTCTTCGGGGTTTTCCTCCCATTCTTTTGTTTCTTTCAGGTCTTGTAGTCGGCATACTAGCTGGATTGTGTCTTCTGCTTGCCCCACCCATGATCTTCCTCGTCCTAGGCGGCTGCCTTTTGGTTCTTTGACTGCGTCATGCAGTGGGTTTTGAGGGTTTTCTAATGCTTTGAAGTAGGTCTTGACCTGTTCTAACTTGTTTCTGGCCTGCACTGAAGGAAGGTCAAGCAGGTATCGCATGGTTTCTGTGGGCGTGTCTTTTGTTGTTCCAAGGATCAGCCTCATAGCTTCATTTTGAACTCTTTCTAATTTTAGAAGATTGCTTTGAGACGGTGTTGTTAGCCCAAATCCGTAGTCGATCACACTGAGGACGAGTGATTGGTATAGGAGGAAGAGGTGGCGTTGTTCAATACCTTTGGTTGCCATTGCTTTTAAGACTGAAAGGCCCTTTTTGCATTTGAGAACAGTATTTTCCGTATGTTTTCTGAAGGTCAGCATCCTGTCGAAGTGTATTCCTAGGTAGCTGACTAAATAATAGCACAAATGCGTAAATACATGACCTCATTAATGTTCAAATGAATAAATAAACCAATAAACATAAACAAACATATCAGTCAACCATATATCAATACATGCTAAAAAGGGGAGTGATGTTTTTTCTTTCGTTTTTTTTTTTTGTTGTTGTTGTTGTTAGTTTGTTTTTTGTTGTTGTTGTTTTGTTTTTGTTTTGTTTTTTGTTTGTTTTTGTTTTCCTGATGGGGTCGTTGGATTTTTTGGGTTTTTTTGTTGTTGTTTTGTTTTTCATTTTAAGGAACACCTACAAAACCCGTCATAAAAAAACAACAACAACAAGAACAAACAAACAACAAAGCAACAACAAGCAGAACAGAACAGAACAATAACAGCAGTAACATGGCTTTAGAAGAAGAAGAAGAAGAAGTCAAGCAAGCAGCAACGGTACGGTTTCGCGAAGTAGTGTCTCTTTCGTTCCAGATCGATCGACGAAACTATTAACGGCTATTTATTAAAAAACTGAGGAAAAGAATATACCCTATAATAAATAACATAGGTCATCATGATTGCAATAGTATCCTATACTTAAAACATAGTTCATCTGTGATAATATACTATGATAAAACATAGTTCATCATGGTTATGGTAAAGTGAAATTGAAAAGTATGTTTGTGGAGATCAGACTTCTGAATATCAAAATGTGCGTGTGGACACCATCATCATCATCATATACTGAAATGGTAGGGTTTCGTGCTTTCCCCAAGTGAAAACACCACCAATTGTTGGACGGGCGGGTATTGCACGCGCGACGAGTTGCTTAGATATATATATATATATATATATATATATATATATATATATAGAGAGAGAGAGAGAGAGAGAGAGAGAGATATATATATATATATAGATATATATATATAACGGCACCCCACATCCCTATTCTTGATTTATCTTCTACCCTTGCCATTGCTCGACGATTCTTTCATTATTATAGAAACGGGTTTACTGAGTGCAAAAATCCGCACAGAGGAGAGGGAAATCGGAAATCGAAAGTGTGGGAGGTCACCATGAGAGCAGGGCACGAAGGGCGATAGAAGTATATGTATTGTATGATGATTGATGAGGGGTGAGGGTGTTGTCGATTACTGGGTAGGAATCCATTTAGGGTGGAGACAAAGCTAGAGGTGTGTACTCCACGCACCCAGTCAAAACTACGCATATCCCCAATGCGGCATCATCAAGGCCTGAGAAATATCCACGCAGAGTTTGAATGAGGGGTGGGGGTGGGGGATATTTAGACTCTCTAGGGCGTACATACATCTCTCTCTCTCTCTCTCTCTCTCTCTCTCTCTCTCTCTCTCTCTCTCTCTCTCTCTCTCTCTCTGTCTCTCTATGTATATAATTAGAAAGTTGAAAAATGGTAAATCAGCTGGGCCTGATGGATTAATTGGTGAATTTTTCAAAACTTCAGGTGAGTCAACAATAACATTTTTAGTGAAATTGTTTAACCATTTGTTTGACAATGCTGTTTATCCAGAACATTGGACAGAATCGATTATCTTACCACTGTTTAAGAAAGGCGATGTGAATGACACGAACAATTATAGAGGTATATCCCTGTGTAACATAAGTAGTAAATTATATAGTTCTATCATTAATAATAGGTTGCAGGAATGGGTGAGCTTAAATACCATAACAGGGGAACATTAGCTGGTTTTAAGAAAGATTACTGTACAATAGACCACATATTTACTTTATTAGCTGCTGTTCAGAAAAAAATTTGCTCATAATCAAAAGTTATACGTAGCGTTGGTGGATTTTGAAAAGGCATTTGACTCAAGGAAGTTGTTATGGCCTGTGTTGTTTAAAAAAATGGAATAAAGGGTAAGTTATATAAATGTATTAAAACTATTTATAGTGAAGTAAAAGCGAGGATAAGAAGTGAAGCAAAACTATCTGATTTTATAAATTGTAAAACAAGGTGATGTATGTAGTCCAATATTATTCTCACTCTTTGTCAATGAACTTGCATTTGAAATTATTGAAAATGGCCGACATGGATTGTCTTTTGATTTTGTTGAATTGTTTATGTTATTATTTGCTGATGATATCATTTTACTATCAATATCAGTAATAGGTCTGCAAAGACAATTGAATAGTCTGTATGAAGCCGCTTTGAGATTAGAGTTTAAAGTAAATATGGAAAAAAAACAAGTATAACTGTTTTTGTAAAGGTGGGTATCTCTCGAGACATAAACAATGGACGTATGGAAATGAAACAGTAAAAGTTGTAAACATGTATAATATCTTGGAATTTTCTTTTCAACTAGACTCAGTTTCACCTTTGCCTGTGGGGATTTGGTAAACAGAGCTAAAAGGGCTGTTTTCAATATCATACGTGTCATGTATAGACTAGATTGTAGCTCGTTCTCTATATTTGTGAAGCTGTTTGATTCACAGGTACAATCTATTTTACAGTATGGTGCTTAAATCTGGGCGTTTGAAAACGGTAGGGACATTGAAAGATTACATTTGTTTGCTATGAAACGTTTTTTGAATGTTGACAGTCGGACACCGAATGATTTAGTTTATGGGGAATTCGGCAGATACCCTATATACTTGAATTCCTACGTGAAATGTATTCGTTATTGGCTGAAAGTAACAAGAATGGGAAATCATAGACTACCATATAAGGCATATAAAACACTGTATAATTTAGACTGTAGTGGAAAGAGAACTTGGGTTACAAGCATACGAACATGTCTGTGTTCTTATGGATTTTCATATGTCTGGGATAACCAGGGTGTTGAAAATATAACAGGATTTATAAACGGCTTTAAACAAAGAATTATTGACTGTAGATGGCAGGGCTGGCATAATCATATTCAGAACAGTAGCAGATTTGTTGAATGCAGGATGTTTAAAAGCTAACTCATCATGTTGAACCCTTCATTGAAATTGTAATGAACGGATATGTTAAATGTGAGTTGACAAAATTAAGATTTGGTGTCTCAGACATTGCAAATTACCGCTCTGGATTTAATGATAGAAGAGTCGACAAAATGTTATGCCGGTTATGCCATGGCAGTGAGGAAGATGAAATTCATTTTATGCTGGGCTGTCCTGTTCTTCATGATTTCAGGATGAAATATATTCAGCCTAAATATTTTCGTAATCCATGTCGCTTCAGATTTTTAATATGCTTATGTCCTCTAGAAACGAAATTGTACTAAAAAAATCTGGCGTTCTACATTTACAAAGCTCTTCAACGATTACGTTTTGTTCCA
>NC_134884.1:31058957-31068957 GCF_041734735.1 Babylonia areolata | reverse complement strand
CACACACAGACACACGCACTCACACACACACACACACACACACACACACACACACACACACACACACACACACACACACACACACACACACACACACACACACACACACACACACACACACACACACGTACACACTCACACACACACACACACACACACACACACACACACACACACACACACACACACACACACACACACACACACACACACACACACGCACACACTGTCTCTCTCTCTCTCTCTCTCTCTCTCTCTCTCTGCCTTTCTCCTTTTTCTATGCCACTGTTTCTCTGCTCTGTCCCCTCAGTTTCACTCTGTGTTAATGCGTCTGTGTCTGTCCGCCCGAATGTCTCTTTGTCTGGACAGACAGATAGATAGATAGATAGATAGATAGACAGACAGACAGACAGATAGATAGATAGATTGATAGATAGACTGTTGTCAACCTAACCCCCATGGTTTAAACAGTATTTTATTTGGAACATGTCACAATACAACACAGATATCGATGACATGTGATCATCAGGGCGGCATAACAGTGAGATCTAACATGATGGCGCTTGTTTTGTCACCTTGCTAGGCGATATGGAAAACAGCATTGCATTGCATTGCATTGCATTGGTGCATTGCATTGCATTGTGTTGCATTGTACTGCATTGTGTTGCATTGTACTGCATTGTGTTGTATTGTACTGCATTGTGTTGCATTGCATTGCATTGCATTGTGTTGCATTGTACTGCATCGTGTTGCATTGTACTGCATTGTGTTGTATTGTACTGCATTGTGTTGCATTGTACTGCATTGTGTTGCATTGTACTGCATTGTGTTGCATTGCATTGCATTGCATTGTGTTGCATTGTACTGCATCGTGTTGCATTGTACTGCATTGTGTTGTATTGTACTGCACTGTGTTGCATTGTACTGCATTGTGTTGTATTGTATTACTCATTATCACAACATGTTTCACACGGAGAAGAGTGCATCTGCAGAGTGCAAAACCACACCTTTTTTTCATGCATCTCTCTTGAAGTGTATCTGTTTTATCTTCAAAGTGGATTTTTCTATATTTTTTTCCCCTCTTGTTGTCACGGGGTCTTTCTTTTGCATGCATTAAGCGCATGTTTTGCTAACGGGGTCTCGGTTAGTCGTCTCATTCTGAGGAACAATACCCATACCATTCTTCTTCTCCTTCTTCTTCTTCTCCTTCTTCTTCTTCTTCTTCTTCTGCGTTCGTGGGCTGCAACTCCCACGTTCACTCGTATATACACGAGTGGAATTTTACGTGTATGACCGTTTTTACCCCGCCATGTAGGCAGCCATACTCCGCTTTCCGGGGTGTGCGTGCTGGGTATGTTCTTGTTTCCATAACCCACCGAGCGCTGACATGGATCACAGGATCACTAACGTGCGTATTTGATCTTCTGCTTGCGTATGTACACGAAGGGGGTTCAGGCACTAAGCAGATCTGCATATATGTTGACCTGGGAGATCGTAAAAATCTCCACCCTTTACCCACCAGGCGCCGTCAACGTAATTCGAACCCGGGACCCTCAGATTGAAAGTCCAACGCTTTAGCCATTCGGCTGTTGCGCCCAGTCAAACTATCATTCAAGATCTAGTGGGTGGGGGGGTGTAGGGGTGGGAGGTGGGGAGAGTAAAAAAAAAGAAAGAAAAAAGCCAGTCAAGTGTGTGGGATTCAAACCCGTATAATTATGGGACACTCCCTTCCTACTCCGACGCATTACCACTTGGGGCCTCTATGCGTTTCTGTTTCTATCGCCATGGACTCGCTAACACCCCTACCCCCTCCCCCCCCACGCCTCCCCCCCCTTCGCCCTCCCACTCCCATCCTCTTCCCTCCTTCCCCCACCCCAACTGATTCAGTGATTTTTTTTTTTCAGAATTGAGAGTGCTTGGCGATGTCATATCGACCGAGCTGCCTGGTACCGTTTAAAAAATGAACAGCGGAAAGATTACTGGGAGATTTAGGGAGTCAACAGGAAGATTTGGGAGCAAGCCTCCCAAGCATGGCTTACTTGTATCGCGGTGGGCTGGAACCAACTGGTTGCTGGAGCTTGATCACAATTAGATATATACTTTAATAAGCTTTGCCTGGCTTCACGTTTGAAGTTAAGTAGCCGTAGTCGAAATCTGGACGAAACCATAGACGAAAACTATACACAAATAGAAACTATATAATATATATATATATATATATATATATAATAAGACGAAATAATTACAATAAAACAGACTGAGAAAAAATAAGAAATCAAACGAAACATAAGACATATAAGAAATACGCACCACACTTCACTGCAAAAAACACTACAGTACACTACAGTACACTGCACTACACTACAATACAATACAATACAATTCGATGCATTGCAATACAACAAACTAAAGAGTCAGAGACGGATTAAACAAAATTTAAAAAAAAAAAAAAGCCCGTTGAGATACAGAAATACAGGGGAGAGAAAAGACACATACCATCATCACAACCATTGCCCATTGTCCTTTCCAGGGGCATCATCCGTCAACAGTAGTCCATCATGTTTCAGTTTCAGACACATCTCAAGTTGCTCCTGCAATGCACCCCATCTGCAGTCTACTGCACCTGTGGTCTCGGATACCAAACACCGGAACACAATTCTTCAGACCTGTCCCCCCCCCCCCCCCCCCCCCCCTCCTCGTAAAGGGGCTGAGAGATACAGTGTGGCCGACACCAACCCTACTACACACCAAGCTCCATGGCTAACTCCAGACATCAGACGGGCTGGGCTGACACTGAGAAGAAGAAGAACAACAACAACAACGGGAAGATCTGTAATTAACCAGTCCCCAGGTTATGGAATTAGGCCTTTTCCTGTCAGCTGTCTTTTCAGCGTACGCTCTCGGATTCCATGTCAGTGCCTTGAGGATGAGTTTGACACAATCCCTGGTACAGTGAATTCCCCAGTGCGTTATCAGACTAAGTGACCGAAGCGACAAGAAAACAAAAAAAAAGGGAAACAAAAACAATACAACAGCAACAACAACAGTAACACACACACACACACACACACTTCTCCTTCTTCTTCTTCCTCTCCTCCTCCTCCTCTCCTTCTTCTTCTTCTTCATAAGTATGCATGACGGGACGTATCAAAAGAGCCTTTCTTTATCCCCATTCCCTGGTCAGCGTCACACCTTCTTCTTCTTCTTCTTCTTCTTCTCCTCCTCCTCTCCTTCCTCCTCCTCATCCTCTTCCTCCTCATCATCATTCTTCATTTTCTTCTTCTTCTTCTTCTTCTACCACGACTACTACTGTTGCTGCCTGCTACAACTACTGCTATTTCTCTACTTCTTCTCCCTTAACTCTGCGAAGAGTCATCGAGGCGCTGCACATGAGAACTGTTCACCAGAGATCTCCACGTCTGTGTCGGTTGTTTATCAAAGCCTGGGTCCCGTCCATTATTCAGTACCGAGCATCACGTTGCCTCACAGTATAGTTGATGTGCGTGGTATGTCTAAAGGCCGTCAAAAGAACAAAAACTTTATAATAAAAAAAAATGTGGAAAGCCGAAACAAACCAATGTAAATCCTGAATCGTCATCTTCAAAGCGTTGCCTGCCAGTAATAATCTGAAGCATGATGTATGCTAAACACGTCGAAAACCTAAATGCATTTCAGTATGAGCACGAATATGGAGTTAAGCTGCGGAAGTTAAATGGCAAAGACAAAAGTCCCCCGCACTCAAACTTCAACAAATCGACTTTTTTTTTTTTTTTTTTTTTTTTTTTTTTTGCACGGCACGCAACACTTTCACGGGGGATCCCAATTTTTCATGGATTGAGTTATATCGTTGAGAAGGCTTTTCTGTTCAGCAATCTGGCCTGTGGGAAAAAAAACAACAAAAAAACCCAAAAAAACCTGTGGTGTTGTGTCACTGCATGTCATGCTCAATCTCCATGTCACCAGTTTAAAAAAAAACACACAAAACACACACAAAAATAACAAAACAACAACAACAACAACAAACAAAAACAACTCTCGAGCCATTAGGTGATGAATACCACCTCATTTACACTCAAAACATCAGACGGCTACTGTTTGCCGACATGCCTGTCCGCTTTTTTTGTCTCTCTCTCGGCTTCCAATCATTACAATGGTGATTCCATAGGATCAGCACACAGGTGTTGTTTTTGTTTTTCGTTTCTTTCTTCTTTTAACAAATCAAACGATGCTTAGGACGCTTGGCGATGGAGCTTTTAAAATGATTATCATTCATTGTCACTGGCGTGAAGTCTTTTGTTTGTTTTGAGTGGGAGGGAGAGAGAGAGAGAGGAGATGACAGACAGACATACATATAGACAAAGAAAGAGAGAGAGAGAGCGAGAGACAGAGACAGATACAGGGAGACAGAAGACAGAGAGACGGAAACAGAGAAAGAGAGACGCAAGCAAACCGACAGACAAAGAGACAGACAGAGAGAGAGAGAGAGAGAGAGAGACTGGAGAAAAACAGAGAGGGAGAGAGACACTTGACACTTTGACACTGACATTTTATTGACATTAACTTTAACCGTTCTAATGTCAAGGGAATTTTCAATCAAAACCATCAATCAGTTATACAATAAAACAAAGTAAAAAAATTAAAAAAATGAAATGAGGTAAGAGATCTGGAACATTCAGCAAATGGACACGCACGCAATCATTTAGTGTTCAGTCTGTCTTCGCATAAAGCGTACGTATCGAATTCCGAAATTCTGCACATGTTTACAATTTTTCTTCTTTCTGCTCGCGCAAGAGACAGAGACAGGGAGACAGACAGAAAGATGAGGCACCAGAGATTCAAACAAACTAACAAAGACCGAAAACTGAACAATGCCTTATCATTGAATGAGAACGTTAGGGTGTCAAGCAGTTTCAGTGGCGAGGAAAGGCTAACATGTTGATGGCCGTGGTAATGTCTCCCCTAGCTGTTAGCCGTCACCGCTGACCTCAGACATGGTCCTGTAGTCTTCTGATGTGCCACGAGGCCTGGGAAATTCCTGTGCGCGCGCACAGACAGACAGACAGACACACACACACACACACACACACACACACACACATACATGATAACCCCCCCCCCCCCCGCCGCCCCCCCCCCCCAACACACACACACACACACACACACACACACACACACACACACACATACCACCTCCACCACCACCACCACTAAACCAACACCGATTCCAACACCCGTTTGCTACCATCACCACCACCACCACAACCACTAACACCCCTAACACCCCAAAATAATGATTAAAAAAAAATCTGATTCTGACGTCCACCACACACAACACTCACATCTATTCAAAGACAGTCGTCAAGCACTTAACACCCTCAGCTAGCCAGCCTACCTACTACAACTACTCAGCTTTCCCATCCGTTCCCATGACCAATGAGAAAACAAAGCACCATCCCTTCCCTTCCCCTCAATCCATGCCTGCCCATTGACGTCCATCCCACGGGATCAATAATTCCCCCCCCCCCCCTGCCCCCTTCCCCCCGCCTCTCCGCCTCGCCCCCCTCCCCCACCCCGAAAACAGTATGGCTGTCTTCTTCTTTTTCCTCGTTCGCCTCCCATTAGATGAGCAGCCCGGTGTCCTCGATGAAGGCTGCCGTCCGTCGCAGCTCCTCCAGGGTGCCGTACAGTTTGGCTTCCACTGCTGTCGGTGTTGGCCAGTACTTCCTCCTGGATGCTGCATGCGTCGTACAGTCTTGAAGGATGTGGTCGGTTGTCATTGGGCCCTCACCACAAGGGCACTCTCCACTCTGTCCAATGCCAAATTGTGTGTGCATGTGGTGGAGTAGGCGGTTGTGTCCAGTTCTCAGGCGGAAGATCTTGACCTGTTCCCGTCGTTCCAGCAAATGGTATCTGTCTTCTGGGTTATATTTGGGGCGCTGGAGGCGCCACTTTATTCCTTGCTGTGCCTTGATGATTGTCTTGATTTCATCGTATGACACCAGTTTGTATGGCTGTCTAAATGGTGGGGTAAAAACGGCCATACACGTAAAAGCCCACTCGTGTACATACGAGTGAACGTGGGAGTTGTACCCCACGATCGAATAAGAAGAAGAAGAATATTACGAACGGGATGGAGGGACAGACAGACACCCATTGACCAGACAAACTCGTTCTTGTTGTTATTGTCGTGGTCATTAGTGTTGCTGTTTGTTTTGACATTGTTGGTACTGTTGTTCTTGTTCCTGTTTTTGTTCTTGTCGTAGTTTTGTTTTTATTGGTGTGGTTACTGTTGGTGTTGTCGTCATCATCATTTTTTGTTTGTTTGTTTGTTGGGTTTTTTTGCTTTTGTTTGTTTGTTTCTTTGTTTTTTGCTTTTTTGTTTTTTTGTTTACAACAATTTGATGCTAACATGAGGGGTGGGGGGTGGGGGGCGAGAGGGGGGTGGGAGAGGTGTGACTGACCACCTGCCGCAAATGTCCCTGACCTCTCTCTCTCTCTCTCTCTCTCTCTCTCTCTCTCTCTCTCTCTCTCTCTCTCTTTCTCTCTCTCTCTCTCTCTTTCTCTCTCTCTCTCTCTCTCTCTCTCTCTCTCTCTCTCTCTCTCTCTCTCTCTCTCTGCTGATGACAGAAAATGAAGATATGATACTTTCACCTGCAACATGATACTTTCACCTGCAACATATGTATCCGAGGCAATAAATATACGGAAAACGTCCGTCATCGGTCCAAATATCTATCAATCAATAACAAACAAACAAACAAACAAAAATACTATGGGTTCAATGCGGAAAAAAGCAAAGACAAAAAGGAAGGGTTACATTTGAATGGTCAATCTCGACATTTTAATTATATGATGGGTTCGTATTGATAAGATGGGTTTTTGATGTTGAGGCATAAATAGTTTTTTTCAGGATTTAGATGTACTTTTGTATATCTTTGTATTGATATGATGTGCGTCGATGTTACATGCGTAAATATTTATTATATTATTTATATTACTATATTTTCTTTGTTCGTATTGATATGATGGGTATTGATCTTGAGGCATAAATAGTTATTTCAAGATTTATATGTACTTTGGTAGATGTTTGTATTGATAGGTTGTGAGTCGATGTTACATGCGTAAATATTTATTATATGGTTAGGATTTATATGTACTTTGGTAGATGTTTGTATTGATAGGTTGTGAGTCGATGTTACATGCGTAAATATTTATTATATGACTTATATGTACTTTGTTTTCTGTGTACTGTCCAACCTTGAAGACGAAATACTGAAAAAAGCACATTAACACCCTGTCACATGTACTTTAAGCTAATGACAAAGTGCTAAAGTGTCGGAAATTTCTGATTAACTATGTTGTTGCAATTCAGTTGTTTTTTGTTGTTTGTTGTTGTTGTTTTTTGTTTGTTTGTTTGTTTTTCCTTTCTGTTCCATTTTATCTATTTTGCACCATTTGTTCTGATTTGTACCTACTAATTCACTGGGGCTTTACAGCTAATGACATTAAACATTTAAGTGTTTAGTGTTCTCTCTCTCTCTCTCTCTCTCTCTCTCTCTCTCTCTCTCTCTCTCTCTCTCTGCCTCCCTCTCTCTCTCTCTCTCCCCCTATCAATCTATCTATCTATTTCTCTCTGACTACCTGTTTCTGCCTGTGTTTCTGTCTCTGTCTGTCTGTCTGTCTGTCTGTCTGTCTGTCTCTCTCTCTCTCTCTCTCTCTCTCTCTCTCTCTCTGTTGTTCTCACATTAACCTCATTGCTCTCTTCCTGAATAAGATCGCGTCTCGCTCTTCTCTGTCAGTGGCCTGCCTCCTTCTCCTCCTCCTCCTCCTTCTCTGCTGACTAGCAGAAGCCTTTCCTCTGGAGTGGATTGATTGGTCACCCATGCATGTGACATTAGTCACTGCTTGGAAATATTGACTTTCACAGCGAGAGGGCAAGAGAAACAGGAGGGTGGTGTGTGTGGGGGGGGGGGGGGGGTGATGGTAGCGATAACGATAATTTATTCAACAAGGCCATGGCCTTCATTGGAAGGTGAGGGAGGGGGAGACAGAAAAAGAGACAGACAGACAGACAGACAGACAGACAGAGACAGAATAAAAATATAATTATTCATACATACGCAATATATGCTTATGCAATTGTGTATGTGTCCATGCACATATATACATATACATATTCACACACACACACAATATATATATGCAATATGTATGTGTACACACACACACACACACACACACACACACACACACACACACACACACACACAGAGAGAGAGAGAGAGAGAGAGAGAGAGAGAGAGAGAGAGAGAGGAGGGAGGGAGACAGGGACAGGAACAGAGAAAGAAATATTGAGAGATAATGAAAGAGAGACAGACAGACAGAAAAAGAAGGAGAGAGAGGGAGAGGGGTTGAAAACAGAAAGACAGACAAAGACAGAGACAGACAAAGACAGAGACAGAAAGACAGACAAAGACAGAGACAGAAAATATCAAACAGACCAGACAATCAAACGTGCAGACACATAAAAAACAGAAACCTAAAGCTTTCATGTCGAAATGTTACGAGACGCCAGTCTGGACCATTTCTTAGACAGAGGCAGACAAAACACGGGGATGTCTGAGAATAACAATGTCATCGTTAGTGATAGGAATGCCCACAAAGTCATTGCCGGGACCAAAATTAATGACAGAGAGACAGAGACAGACAGAGACAGAGAGGCACAGAGAGGACAGTAGAACAGTTTCAGGGAGGGGGAGAGACATGTAGTCATGTAGTCAACAGACACACACACACACACACACACACACACACACTTACACTGATGCTGACACTAAATGGGGGAAAAATCAACGTCAGTTACCACAAACAGAACAAAAGTGATTGCTTCAGTAAAAGGGTTCCAATCCCAAGTGGATAGGTTACTTCCCCCCCCAACACATCTGTCACTGTCCTCACATCTGTCTGGACTGTTAGTTCATCCACTTAACATGAGACAGGGATTTTTTTTTTTTTTTTTTTTTTTTTTGTAAGTCTGAGATTCACACCACTGCAACGTTCATTCCCATCCACACCCCCCCCTACACACACACACACACACACACACACCACACACACACACACGCACACCTCTGCCCCCTCCCCGATTATCGGGAACGATGTTTAAGGGATCATCCACAGTGTTTGCTGCAGACACCACAGAGCTGGGGTACACAAGGGAGATGACAAAAGCTGGACACTGGGTGGCTTGTTACATCACACAAAGCTTTGTAGAGCCAGAGGTGGTGGTGAACTTTGCAGCATTCGGGACCAGCGAGCAGGCTGGACGTTGGTCACTTGACCTACAGCACTGCACGGGCGGCGATCCTCGCTCGCGGGCAGCCTATTGCGAAGTTTTCCCTTGTTATACAAGACTCGGTGGAAGAGAGAGTATTGCAAATACCCATATGTGTAAGCCATTGCACAATATTGCAGAAATTACAATTTTATGTCGTTACATTTCAATTTGTTTCAATTATCTGTCATTCTGTCGGCTGTCTTGTCTTCTCTCCTCGTCTCCTCGCCTTTCCTTCCTTCCCTTTCTCTCCTCTTGTCTTGAGGTCACTGTTTGATTTTGCCTTACTCTCTGTCTCTCTGTCTCGATTTAGCTCGCTGGTTCTGTACTTTATTCTGGTTATCCTGTCGTTGAACAACACACGCACACATTCATACGCACATACATGCACACAGACACACAGGCACAGACAAACACACACACACACACACACACACACATACAAACACACGCATACACACACACACACACACACACACACACACACACACACACACACACAGGGAGGGAGGGGGGGAAGAAACAACAAAATAACAAACGTCAGGGACACAAACAGAAAAGAAGTGATCGCTTCAGTAAAAGGATGCAATCCTAAGTGGATAGGATTATTCTCCCTCCCCCCGTCCCCCTCCCCTCCCATCCTCACGCCCTCCCTCACACACATCA
>NC_134884.1:31053957-31056457 GCF_041734735.1 Babylonia areolata | reverse complement strand
ACTGGGAACGATGTCGAAGGGAATCGCTCTCAGGATTTTGCTGCAGACACAAGAGAGATATGGTACACAGGGGAGGTGACAAGGGCTGGACACACACGGTGGGTAAACTCGTGAGTGGGTGGGCATCACACAGAGCTTTGGAGCCAGAGGTGGTGGTAAACTGAACAGCGGTGGTGGTGGTGGTGGAAGGAATAAAGGGGTTCATCTGTCATACTGTCTCTGTCTGTCCTCTCTGTGTCTCCTCATCCTTCCTTCCCTCTGTTCCTGTTTCTCTGTCTCTGTCTATCTGTGTCTTTCTTTCTCTCTGTCTCGGTGTTGTTCTTTAGGTATGTGTTTCTTTTTTTCTTCTGCAGTTTACACTGTCATTGAACAACACACACACACACACACACACACACACACACACACATACAACAACAACAACAACAACAGAGAGAGGGAGGGAGAAACAAAAACACAATAAAGTCAGGGACACACCCCACACACACACACTCTCCTCCCACTCCCCTCCCCCCTATTCACACACACACAAACACACACACACACACACACACACACACACACACACACACACACAATGACAGAGAGAGGGAGGGAGAAACAACAACACAACAAAGTCAGGGACCACAAACAGAACACAAGTGATTGCTTCAGTAAAAGGTTGCAATCCAAATGGATAGGATTACACACACACACACACACACACACACACACGCACGCACGCACACACACACACGTACGCACGCACACACACACACACACACACACACACACACATCTGTCACTGGACCGTTAGTACATCCTCTTCCCAGGAGACGGATTTATTTTTGGTCACAGAATCCCACAACCACATTTACGTTCATCCCCACCCTCCCCGCCACACCCATTACTGGGAACGATGTGGAAGGGAATCGCTCTCAAGATTATCCACAGTGTTTGCTGCAGACACAAGAGAGATATGGTACACAGGGGAGGTGACAAGGGCTGGACACACACGGTGAGTAAACTCGTGTGTGGGTGGGCATTACACGGAGCTTTGGAGCCAGAGATGGTGGTGAACTGAACAGCGGTGGTGGTGGTGGAAGGAATAAAGGGGTTTATCTGTCATACTGTCTCTGTCTGTCCTCTCTGTGTCTCCTCATCCTTCCTTCCCTCTGTTCCTGTTTCTCTGTCTCTGTCTATCTGTGTCTTTCTTTCTCTCTGTCTCGGTGTTGTTCTTTAGGTATGTGTTTCTTTTTTTCTTCTGCAGTTTACACTGTCATTGAACAACACACACACACACACACACACACACACACACACACACAACAACAACAACAACAACAACAACAACAACAACAGAGAGAGGGAGGGAGAAACAAAAACACAATAAAGTCAGGGACACACCCCACACACACACACACTCCTCCCACTCCCCTCCCCCCTATTCACACACACACACACACACACACACACACACACACACACACACACACACACACACACACACACACACACAATGACAGAGAGAGGGAGGGAGAAACAACAACACAACAAAGTCAGGGACCACAAACAGAACACAAGTGATTGCTTCAGTAAAAGGTTGCAATCCAAATAGATAGGATTACACACACACACACACACACACACACACACACACACACACACACACACACACACACACACACACATCTGTCACTGGACCGTTAGTACATCCTCTTCCCAGGAGACGGATTTATTTTTGGTCACAGAATCCCACAACCACATTTACGTTCATCCCCACCCTCCCCGCCACACCCATTACTGGGAACGATGTCGAAGGGAATCGCTCTCAGGATTTTGCTGCAGACACAAGAGAGATATGGTACACAGGGGAGGTGACAAGGGCTGGACACACACGGTGGGTAAACTCGTGAGTGGGTGGGCATCACACAGAGCTTTGGAGCCAGAGGTGGTGGTGAACTGAACAGCGGTGGTGGTGGTGGAAGGAATAAAGGGGTTTATCTGTCATACTGTCTCTGTCTGTCCTCTCTGTGTCTCCTCATCCTTCCTTCCATCTGTTCCTGTCTCTCTGTCTCTGTCTATCTGTGTCTTTCTTTCTATCTGTCTCGGTGTTGTTCTTTAGGTATGTGTTTCTTTTTTTTCTTCTGCAGTTTACACTGTCATTGAACAACACACACACACACACACACACACACACACACACACACACACACACACACACACACACACACACACAATGACAGAGAGAGGGAGGGAGAAACAACAACACAACAAAGTCAGGGACCACAAACAGAACACAAGTGATTGCTCCAGTAAAAGGTTGCAATCTAAATAGATAGGATTACACACACACACACACACACACACACACACACACACACACACATCTGTCACTGGACCGTTAGTACATCCTCTTCCCAGGAGACGGATTTATTTTTGGTCACAGAATCCCACAACCACATTTACGTTCATCCCCACACTCCCCGCCACACCCATTACTGGGAACGATGTGGAAGGG
>NC_134884.1:31028957-31036457 GCF_041734735.1 Babylonia areolata | reverse complement strand
TGTGTGTGTGTGTGTGTGGAAGGGAGCGGAGGGTGGGTGGAAATGAAAGAGAAGAATGAGAAACAGATAGAGGGAGAGAAAGAAAGAGAGAGAGAGAGGTAGAGAGAGAGGTAGAGAGAGAGAGAGAGAGAGAGGAGATAATTAATTGTATGAAGAGAAAGCGGGGAGACATAGTAAGGGGGGGGGGGGGGAGCATTGAAAGCCGGAGAGAAAAAAAAATGAAAGAAGAACGACACCTGGATAAACGATATAACGATAGAGAAGGATATCAATGCCAACAGCAACAACAACGACAGCCCTCATTGTATTACTCTATTACTCTCTGTCAGTTGTCACAACAGATTTCTCTGTATGAAATTTGGGCTGCTCTGCCCAGGGAGAGCGCGTCGCTACACTGACAGCGCCACCCCTTTTTTTTTTCTTTTGTTGTTGTTGTTGTTGTTGTTGTTTTGTTTTGTTTTGTTTTTTTCTGCCTGCAATCTTATTTGTTTTCCTATCGAAGTTGATTTTTCTACAGAATCCACCTTTTTTCCAATCAATTCCTAGAGTCGATCTCAATATTCCCAGTGACTCTTATCAAGCCTTCAAACCCGATACCTTATACAATCACTTGTCCCGCCCGAGTCTCTTCGAATTTCTCGTTAGCTAAAATTGCTTTAAATAAATGAGGTATCCACTCCAAGTTTACCTTGACGATCTATCAGACATTTCAAGTGAGCATTGTGCAAATTTGAGCTAGATCGGTTTTGATGTATACTTATGTCATACTCAGACAGGCAAACAGACAGACAGATGGACAAATCGACAGACACTGCATAAAAAGACAGACATACAGACAGACAGATCTGGAAAAGCTGATGAACACTTTGTAGATGAGACTTGAAATTTAAACAGGAAGACAGAAAAGAAAGGAAACAAAAATAAAAGACGAGTCGAAGGAAAGAAGAAGGAGAGGAAAGAAAAGACGAAAGAAGAAAGGCAAGAATGGATAGGATGAGGAGAAGAAAGGAAGAAGAAAAAAATATTAAGGATGAACGAAATGAAATTGATAGAAAATAAGAAGGACTATAGACAAACAGAAAGAAAGAAAGAAAGAAAGAATGAATGAATGAATGAATGAATGAAACATGGAAGACCGTGCCACTCCAGATGGAAGAACGAAATAAATCAAGAAAGAAAGATCACATAATATAGTGTAAATTCTAAATGCAATAATGTTTCGAAGATTACGTTTCAGTCATACACACACACACACACACACACACACACACACACACACACACACACACACACACACACACACACACACAGTGCGTCACTCACCCCCTCCCTCAACCCCCCTCCCCCTTCACTGACCCCTCTCCCACCGTCCAGCCCCTCATCCTCCATCACCTCCTCCTGGGTCCTATGCTCAGCTAGCATGTCTCTTCAGTCCAGCTGTTTTGGGTTGATGCTAAACAAGAGTTGCAGCTGTTTCTTTTTTTCTTTGAGGTCTTTCACAATCGAGAACAGGTCACGTGAAACCAGCTAAACTTGTAAAACTCAGTAACCCAAAACCAAATTTAGAGAGTATAATTTCTCCACTCGGCTAGTCTCCCTTGCACATTATCGCTGTTAACGTCGATGCCGTTTGTGTTGTTTTAGGTTTCGAGAAATGTTTCTAGGAACACCAAGCAAAGATATAATTAGGAACGAAGAAAATCGAATTTTGTTGACATGTGGTTTCACTGGAAAAAAAACAAAAAACAACACACACACACACACACACACACACACACACACACACACACACACACACACACACACACACACACACACACACACACACACACACACACACACACACACACACACACACACACACACCCAAAACAAACAAATAAGAAAACACGATTTTTGTGTGTGTGGTCAAGCCTTGCAACATGCATCCCTGTTGACCAAATTTGATTCGTTTTCATGAGAAGAGCGCTTAGAAAGCAATTAAAAATTCACTCGACAGGGGGAAAAAAAAAGAAGAGCTTCTTGGATCAATTATCCTTCCAGACTCTGGCAGCAGGAGTGGAAGAAGCTTCGACCGGAGAAAGGAACAGAGTAGAAAGCTGTCAGCATCATTCGGCCGAAATTAAATCGCAGATTTGTCAATTTTGTTTGAATGAGGGCGAGCGAGCAAGCGTGTGTGTGTGAGAGAGAGAGAGAGAGAGACAGAGACAGAGACAGAGAGACAGAGAGAGAGAGAGAGAGACAGAGAGAGAGAGAGAGAGACAGAGACAGAGACAGAGAGAGGTGGGCGTCGGCGCGTTTTAATTTCCTGTTCGATATTTACCTTCACTTGTGAATTTAAAAACAAACAAACAAACAAGTTTTACAAATTTTGGCGTTCGCACTTTTACGCTGTTGCAAAGCTTTTATAAAAAAAAATTTTTTTTTTTTTTTTTTTAGAAAGAAAAGCCATGAACATGATGGTATTGAGTCCGTTGACGATTGTAAAGATGGGAATTGGCTTCCCTGAGGCTGATACAGCAATGACTAACAAAGCTAACACCTGAATTTATTAACCGTGCAAATCAACCAGTCAACTGTAATAACACCCACCCACCCCTTCTCTCTCTCTCTCTCTCTCTCTCTCTCTCTCTCTCTCTCTCTCTCTCTCTTATTCTTTCGCTATAGTGAGTGTGCTGGCACACACATTCATCGACACAGATACACCGCATTAACTCGCACGCGTGCATCAAGAGCGCACGCCCGACATTCGATTTGGTTTGGTTTTTGGTTTTCCTTCAGAACTGCTTGCTCACGTAACACTGTCGTTCGCCTTTTCTTTAATCAAAATAGGCACGTCACAGGCGGAAACAAGTTTCCTGTTTGTGTATATGTGTGGGGTGGGGGTGGGGTGGGGGTTCTGGGGGTATAGAGCGTTCAGTTCTTTGAGTAACCCGGAAGTGTGTCAGTGAGGGTTTTTCTGTCCATACCGTCTAATCTCTGCCCTTTGGCTCCAGACAATTGGGCAGTGCCCCCCAGACGTCATTTACCTTCTGGAATCAGGATCCAAAGCTGCTGACGAGAAAGCTAACGACGAGAAACTACCTTGGGGATGACGAGAGAGAGAGAGACAGAGACAGAGAGAGGGGGGGGGGGGGGGGGGGGGGGGCGAGTTTAATGAAGGGATAAAGAAATCATCCCTCGGGATGGTTAGTGTTATATTTGTTAATTCCGTTTCCATATGCATATTTCCACATTGCATTCTGAGTGATTGTTGTATAAGCGAGAGATTTTGAGAAAGACAGAGAGAGTAAATGGGTAAATAAACGAGCAAAAAACAAAAATATACATCAATCAGTCAATCAACCAGACAATCAATCAATCGATCAGTCAATCTAACAGAACCAGAGCGGCACCTTCGTCTCTTGGCCGTGTACAATCTTTTTCTGGCGATGGTGATGAGGACATCTGCAAAGCAGGAGATAGGGAAGGAAAGAGAGAGAGAAAGAGAGAGAGAGGGAGAGAGAGAGAGAAAGAGAGAGAGGGAGAGAGAAAGAGAAAAAGAGAGAGAGAGTTTGACACACATTGCTGAGTGCCTGTGCAATGTAATGTGCAGTGTTGTATCAGCGAATGAATATTAGCAATGAAAAATTGGCTTCTGATACAGGATAGATAGATAAAGAGAGAGGGGGGGGGGGGCGGGGAGGAATTTATTTCAGTTGACTGGTTGATTGCACTAAGCGAGAGAGAGAGAGAGAGAGAGAGGGATCAACACCAAGAACCCAGCAACAGAACGTCGTTAACCAGCACTCTCACGAGAAACTGGGAGTCTTGTCCATGCTTAGGGAGAGGGTCCATCGCATGCTTGACATGAACGCACTTTCATCCCCTGTGGTCTACCTCTCACATACATCGGCGCTGGTAATAAACTATCCTCCCAACAACTTTATGGGATCTAGAGACACCAGTCACAGTCTGTTGGTGTTCTCAATCCCAGTGGGGGACATTGGGAGGGGGAGGGGGGGTAGAAAATCACAAACCAGTAGCCCCTAAAGCTGCCCGTCAAGGATGTTACAAAATTTATCAAGAAAATAAGAATACGAAATATGCAGTCAAAAATATGTAATTGTATCTTATAGATAATATATCATTGCACATTATGTTTCTGTATCGAAAAAAAAAGAGAAAAGATTCAATGGAGGTCAAAATATGTGTGAGGCAAACAGGCACTGACACAGGAAAAGTGTTATGTATAAAGCACGCCAGCCTTTTACTTTTCGAACATAAGCTGCGCTGAAGAGGACAGTAGAGCAGAAAGCGACCGGAATGAGACAACAGAGAAAACCTCTCAAAGTGACATCACAGTGGAGAAATCAAGGCAGGGTTTGTGAGCTTCAGTCCCCTTAATCTTCTAAGATACAGTTGTTCAACCCGAGTCAAGAGGGTCTCTGGCGAATCTGATCCCCTCTGAATCTCTAATATCATTATCTCTTCTGTCCTTGTGTCCACTCAGCCCTTTGGGATAAGCACAGCGGTGTGGTGGATATGAAGAGGGTGAGATCGACTGAGGACGAACGAAGATGGATGAAGGAGCACTGTGGACTGCGGTTAAATGGCCAACGTTGGACTGAGGATCTCAGCGGTATTGTCTGTGCCCATCCGTCAGTCTTCAGCGGAAATCCTTTCGGAATACCTCATTGAAATAAGCTGTGTGTAAATAGCTAGCTTTTTGTCTGGTAGCGTTGTTGTCTGTAGGTTCTACGGGATGATAATGTTCAAGTCTGTACTTTGGTCAGTCATGCTCTGGAGTGCACATCTATCAAAAGAATTAATCATATGCAGATAGTTTTCTCTTCATTTTCTAAGTACTTACGTTACGGCTCCCCCCCCCCCCCCCCCCCCCCACACACACACACCCCTTTTGGCTTTGTCTCTTTTCTTTCCTTTTTTTTTGGGGGGGGGGGGTTGTGGGGAGGGGGGGTTCTTTTTTTTATAAACAGCTTTATCATACAACTCACGAAATGCTCTTTTTTTCTGGAAGCCTTTTGCAAACCAATTGATCACATTACGGTTTATCTTTCACAAGCATGTCGATGGGTTTTGCTTCGATACACATACCCCAAAGGGAGGGGGGAAAAACAAAGTAAGAAGTGGACTAAAAGAATCTTGGTGAAAAGTCGACTGACATGAGATAAAAGAGGCGTCAACGTGTCGAGCCACTGGGTCTTCTTCATGCAATTGTTTCTTTATCATGACGCGAAATCAAAATGACGCGAACTCAAATGACGAAAAATCATAATGACGTCACTAGGAGAGACGTCATCATCACTTTTATCAGTGCCACGTCCAATCTATTATATTACTGGAAGACCACTGCCGTCACTCTCTGGTGTTGAGTCCAGCTGGGGCGAGGGTAGGCTACCACGGCGGACAATGATAGTGGACTCCATGAATCGCCTGTACAGGCCCGTGGACTGGTACTGCCAGACAGAAAAACAACAACAACACAACTTCACGTTGTGATGAAAACAAAAACACACACACGCAGACCGACAGATGGATAGATCATGTACTCCAGTCCATGCATCGTCCACCCACTCACTCACATCGTCCACCACTCACTCACATCTTCCACCACTCACTCACATCGTCCACCCACTCACTCACATCGTCCACCCACTCACTCACATCTTCCACCACTCACTCACATCGTCCACCCACTCACTCACATCGTCCACCCACTCACTCACATCTTCCACCCACTCACTCACATCGTCCACCCACTCACTCACATCTTCCACCCACTCACTCACATCGTCCACCCACTCACTCACATCTTCCACCCACTCACTCGCCCATCCATCCACCCACCCATACATCCTTCAGTTTTCCCATCAATTAATCCAAAAGCCAAAGGTCAGGGCATGGACAGAATGATTATTATTCACACAGACAGCGTACACAAACGTGAACAGAGGGGAATGTTTACCACGCGCTCTCCATCGATTGACGCGCCCTCCCCTGTCCTATCCTGTCCTGTCCTGTCCTGTCCTCTCAGACAGCTTCAGTTTCAGTTTCAGTAGCTCAAGGAGGCGTCACTGCGTTCGGACAAATCCATATACGCTACACCACATCTGCCAAGCAGATGCCTGACCAGCGGCGTAGCCCAACGCGCTTAGTCAGGCCTTGAGGAAAAAAAAAGGGTGAATAAATAATAGATAAGCGTACATAGATAAGTAAATAAATACATAAATAGATAAATAAAAAAAATAATAATTATGATATGAAAAAAGGTAATAATAATAATAATAATAATAATAATAATAATAATAATAATAATAATAATAATAATAGAAAATAAATAAATAAATAGATAAGACAACAATGATGATAAATAAGCAACTAAATGTAAAACATGAAAACACACATTCACACATACACCCACGCATGCATAACAGATATGCACCAAACATGCAGTTTCACAGACATGAAAGCACAGTCAAATACACATAAACGTACAGACAGAAGTTGGCAACAAGACAAAAGGGTGGATGTGGGTGGGCGGGAGGAGGTGGGGCCGTGGGAGATATGCGAATGGAAAGTCACAGTGCGCTGGACAAAGGCTGTAAAACAGTGGTGGCCTTGGAGATGACTATACTGTTGGACATTTCTGGGTCCACCGTAATAGACAGACATATAGATGGACATACAGAGAGAGAGAAAGAGAGACAAAGACAGACAGAGGAGAGGGGTAGAGTGACAGGCGGCGAGATAAGGAGAGACAGAGAGAGAGAGAGAGAGAGAGGGTGGGTGGGGTAGAGACACAGGGATAATGTGAGACAGAGAAAGACAAACACAAGGAGACAAAGAGTGAGACAAAGGACAAAGAGTAAGGAATGAGATAGTCAGTGAGAGAGAGAGCGAGTGAGTGAGAGAGAGAGAGAGAGAGAGAGAGAGGTGGGTGGGGGAGAGACACAAGGATAACGTGAGACAGAGAAAGACAAGACAAACACGAGGATTCAAAGAGTGAGTCAAAGGACAAAGAGTAAGGAATGAGACAGTCAGTGAAAGAGAGAGTGAGTGAGTGAGTGAGAGAGAGAGAGAGAGAGAGAGACAGAGAGAGAGAGAGAGAGTGGGGGAGAGACACAAGGATAATGTGAGACAGAGAAAGACAAGACAAACACAAGGAGACAAAGAGTGAGACAAAGGACAAAGAGTAAGGAATGAGACAGTCAGTGAGAGAGAGAGTGAGTGAGTGAGTGAGTGAGAGAGAGAGAGAGAGAGAGAGAGAGAGAGAGAGAGGTTGGGAGGACAGAAGGACAGAAAGACAGGCAGACACAAAACACAGGGAAGGGTGACGTGGGAGATGCGCGAATGGAAAGTTACAGTGTGCTGGACATAGGCTGTATACAGTAAGGAGGGGTGGCCTTGGAGATGTATACTGTTTGACTTTTTCTTTTTCTAAAGCGACCTTTGGAGAGAGGGAGAGAGACAGACAGACAGACAGACAGAGACAGAGGA
>NC_134884.1:31006457-31018957 GCF_041734735.1 Babylonia areolata | reverse complement strand
TCTGTCTCTCTGTCTCTGGCTGTGTGTCTGTGTCTGTGTCTCTCTGTCTGTCTCTGTCTCTCTGTCTCTGGCTGTGTGTCTGTGTCTGTGTCTCTCTGTCTGTCTCCGTCTCTCTGTCTCTGGCTGTGTGTCTGTGTCTGTGTCTCTCTGTCTGTCTCCGTCTCTCTGTCTTTGGCTGTGTGTCTGTGTCTGTGTCTCTCTGTCTGTCTCCGTCTCTCTGTCTCTGGCTGTGTGTCTGTGTCTGTGTCTCTCAGTCTGTCTCCGTCTCTCTGTCTCTGTCTGTGTGTCTGTGTCTGTGTCTCTCTGTCTGTCTCCGTCTCTCTGTCTCTGGCTGTGCGTCTGTGTCTGTGTCTCTCTGTCTGTCTCCGTCTCTCCGTCTCTGGCTGTGCGTCTGTGTCTGTGTCTCTCTGTCTGTCTCCGTCTCTCTGTCTCTGGCTGTGTGTCTGTGTCTGTGTCTCTCTGTCTGTCTCCGTCTCTCTGTCTCTGGCTGTGCGTCTGTGTCTGTGTCTCTCTGTCTGTCTCCGTCTCTCTGTCTCTGGCTGTGTGTCTGTGTCTCTCTGTCTGTCTCCGTCTCTCTGTCTCTGGCTGTGTGTCTGTGTCTGTGTCTCTCAGTCTGTCTCTGTCTCTCTGTCTCTGGCTGTGTGTCTGTGTCTGTGTCTCTCTGTCTGTCTCTGTCTCTCTGTCTCTGGCTGTGTGTCTGTGTCTGTGTCTCTCTGTCTGTCTCCGTCTCTATGTCTCTGGCTGTGTGTCTGTGTCTCTCTGTCTGTCTCCGTCTCTCTGTCTCTGGCTGTGTGTCTGTGTCTGTGTCTCTCTGTCTGTCTCCGTCTCTATGTCTCTGGCTGTGTGTCTGTGTCTCTCTGTCTGTCTCCGTCTCTATGTCTCTGGCTGTGTGTCTGTGTCTGTGTCTCTCTGTCTGTCTCCGTCTCTATGTCTCTGGCTGTGTGTCTGTGTCTCTCTGTCTGTCTCTGTCTCTATGTCTCTGGCTGTGTGTCTGTGTCTCTCTGTCTGTCTCCGTCTCTCTGTCTCTGGCTGTGTGTCTGTGTCTCTCTGTCTGTCTCCGTCTCTCTGTCTCTGGCTGTGTGTCTGTGTCTGTGTCTCTCTGTCTGTCTCCGTCTCTCTGTCTCTGGCTGTGTGTCTGTGTCTGTGTCTCTGTCTGTCTCCGTCTCTCTGTCTCTGGCTGTGCGTCTGTGTCTGTGTCTCTCTGTCTGTCTCCGTCTCTCTGTCTCTGGCTGTGTGTCTGTGTCTGTGTCTCTCTGTCTGTCTCCGTCTCTCTGTCTCTGGCTGTGTGTCTGTGTCTGTGTCTCTCTGTCTGTCTCCGTCTCTCTGTCTCTGGCTGTGTGTCTGTGTCTCTCTGTCTGTCTCCGTCTCTCTGTCTCTGGCTGTGTGTCTGTGTCTGTGTCTCTCTGTCTGTCTCTGTCTCTCTGTCTCTGGCTGTGTGTCTGTGTCTGTGTCTCTCTGTCTGTCTCTGTCTCTATGTCTCTGGCTGTGTGTCTGTGTCTGTGTCTCTCTGTCTGTCTCTGTCTCTCTGTCTCTGGCTGTGTGTCTGTGTCTGTGTCTCTCTGTCTGTCTCCGTCTCTCTGTCTCTGGCTGTGTGTCTGTGTCTGTGTCTGTGTCTGTCTGCCTGTCTGTCTGTCTGTCTATAATATGATGTTAATGAAATTTGGTAACTTGATTTGTTAAATATGTTTTGTTTTTTTGTTTTTGTTGTTGTTTTTGTTGTTGTTTTGTTGTTGTTTGTTTGTTTTGTTTTTTTAAATCATACCTTCCCTCAAATCAGAATTTCCTTGTGTTGCTCAGTTAATATTTCATTCAAATGGTTGCGAAAATGTCAGTACAACAAACAGTTAATCTGACAATAAATGGTTTCAGTCAGTCAGTCTGTCTCTATCTCCCTTGGGGGACCAGTTATTTTGCTTTTCCTTCAATCAACTGGCTATCGAATTGTCAAAGACAGGTAAGCATGGTGTGCAGTTAATTAATTACAGGTGTTATATAGAAAAATTCTTGCTGTTATTTGCTGATGATGTGATTTTGCTGTCTGATTCTGTAACTGGTCTCCAGAATCAGCTCAACAGTCTAAACTGTGGAGCAGATCGTTTTGTACATAACAGTTAATCTCGACAAGACAAATGCTACGGTTTTCAGGAAGGGCGACGTACTTGCCTGCAAGAATAAAAGTAACAAATTCATACAAATATCTAGGAATTGATTTCACAACAAAACTGAGTATTACCACTGCTTTATGAGAGAGGCCTGTAAAAAAAGAGAAAGGGGGGCTGGGGGGGGGGGGGGGGGGGGGGGCTGACAGAAATATCAAAGTCACTGGATTTTTTTTTTTTTTTTTTTTTTTTTTTTTACACAGATCTGTTTTGCAAAATGTTTGACTGACATCGAAGCAGTCTTCACACATACAGCCGTAGTCTGGGACCTAGAAGAAGAACACAAACAAATTCAAACAGTTCACATATTTGCCATTAAAAGATTTCTGAGCGTTCCCATGCATGCATCAAATAAACTAATAATATATGGAGAAACCGGTAGATCAGTTGAATGCATCAGATACTGTTTGATACTTCCCAAGCAGCCTGTGTCAAGACTGAGCAGACAAGTATATGAAATGCTTCTAATGCAACACGAGTCTGGTAAGACCAACTGGGTGTCAAAACATTTTTGACTCACTTGTGTAAACAAAGTGAGTCTATGTTTTAACTCGGTGTTCGGTTGTCTGTGTGTGTGTGTGTATGTGTGTGACTGTGTGTGTCTGTGTCTGTGTCTGTGTGCCTGTGTGTCCGTGGTAAACTTTAACATTGACATTTTCTCTGCAAATACCTTGTCAGTTGACACCAAATTTGGCATAAAAATTTAAAAAAATTCAGTTGTTTCCAGTCATCTTGTTTAAAACAATATTGCACCTCTGGGATGGGCATAAAAAAAATGAAGCCTAATTATATGCAAACTGCATTTACTGTTATATTTATATTTTTTTGTATTCTCTGAACTTGGCACTTTGATCTGATATTCTGACCCAACAACAAGAGCAGTCATTATTATCATTTTTGGTTCAAACAGGAACTTCTTTTGCTAAGCATGGAAGTTTTATTTATTTTGCAAACGTTTTGGTGCAGATAGTAAAGACGGGAAATTACTCTGTAATTAATGCTAGGGGACTTCATTTGCTTTAAACTGATCTTTCTCATCTTAAACATTACATTTTGAAATCATACTCAATACATAAAAAGCTTGGATTTTTTTTCAAAGTGTATCACAAGTGAGTCTTGAAGGCCTTGCCTCTCTTTTTGTCTAAATAGTTTTGGCATCGTGTAGCTGAGCAATGGCGTTGGCTAGGAATAATTTATTGGTTTTTTGAAAAATTAAAAAAAGAAAGAAAGAAACAAACAAACAGATTTCCTGTCATAAGCAAAACTGGCATTCAATTTCAGTTTCAGTAGCTCAATGAGGCGTCACTGCGTTCGGACAAATCCATATACGCTACACCACATCTGCCAAGCAGATGCCTGACCAGCAGCGTAACCCAACGCGCTTAGTCAGGCCTTGAGAGAAAAAAAAGATAATAATATGAGATAAATACATAAAAAAAAGAACTACTACTAATAATAATAACATGTATAAGGCGCAAAAACATTGCTTGTTTAGTGTATTTTGCCAGATCTAGTACAACGTTTTCAATATTTACTGCACTAGTTTGGTTAGGAATTTGACGAGCTGATTCTAAAATATGTAGAGAATGATAGATATAAATGGTTCTATTGTTTTAAAAACATTTTCCAAGCACAGTAATGATTAAAAAAAAAAAAAAAAAAAAAAATTAAATTTTAAAAAATCACTTTCGTAACAAACATGGCATAAAGATAACTTGAATAAATTTCGATTCAGAGAAAGTGGATTGGGGAACTGTAGGCAATGGTTTCTGCGTGAAACAGAATTAGATACTATTTGTCTATTTTGTGAAATGATACCGAGAATGAACTTCATTTTTTGTTCCACTGCTCACCATATAAGCATATCCGTCGTAACTATAATATTTTAGAATCAGCTCGTCAAATTCCTAGCCAAACAAGTGCAGTAAATATTGAAAACGTTGTAGGCCTACTAGATCTGGCAAAATACACTGCACAAGCAATGCAAATTAGTAAAGAGAAACTGGATTTAGTAACAGTTATTCAATGTCAATGATTGAAGATGGTCCGTTGTCCTTTTATGTAACTGGAATGGTTGATGTTTAGCTTCATAAGAAAAGAAAAGAAAACAAAATCTATCGGATGGTGAGGGAATGACCTCTGAAGTTGTTTATTCTAACTATGTTTGTTTCCATTTATTAATGTAAATCTATCGGATGGTGAGGGAATGACCTCTGAAGTTGTTTATTCTAACTATGTTTGTTTCCATTTATTAATGTAAATCTATCGGATGGTGAGGGAATGACCTCTGAAGTTGTTTATTCTAACTATGTTTGTTTCCCTTTATTAATGTAGTGTTCATTTATTCCGAAACATCAGAAACAAAGTGAATGTCACGTAGTTTTTGATTCTTCGACAATCGTTTCCTTTTGTCGGTTGTTTATATGTTTTTTTGTGATGATAATTGCACCTCTTTGGCATAATATCTAAAAGAAGCCATTGTATAATAAATAAATTAATTAAATAAATAAAAGTTCTCTCTCTCTCTCTCTCTCTCTCTCTCTCTCTCTCTCTCTCTCTCTCTCTCTCTCAGAAAAATATTCGGCCCAAATATTATCGACACCCTTGTCTCTTTAAATTGACTTTATTGTTATCTTGTGCTGACGATAGCGTTGTTAGAAATGTGTCTATTTATCTTGATAAAGCCTTTAATTGAAGAGAAATTGCCGTTTCTTAATCTGATTAAAGGTTTGTAACATTTATTTCTGTATCTTATACAGCGCTTATGTTCATGATTATAGCTCGTTAGATATTGTTCACATTCTCCTTCACGAGGGGCTGAGGGCTACTGTGAATAAACCATCTTCACTCTTCAGTCTCTCTCTCTCTGTCTATGTCTCTGTCTGTCTCTGTCTCTGTCTGTCTCTCTGTCTCTGTCTCTGTCTCTCTGTCTCTGTCTCTGTCTCTCTCTCTCTCTCTCTCTCTCTCTCTCTCTCTCTCATGACGTGAAAGTGCACGGGATCCTTCTAATACAGACACATTTCCCTTAATTGAAGCACGCAGGATAAAATGCGGTCAGCATCCAAGCAAACAACACGGGCAAACACGTGGTTAAAAACACAGAAAATAGCCTGTTTTGCGTCAACCTGAGGATTATCCCAGTACATGACTGGGAGTTCCTACTTACAAAGGTAATTCCTAATTACAAAGGGTGCGGCAGCGCACATAATAGCTGGTGTGTGTGTGTGTGTGTGTGTGTGTGTGTGTGTGTGTGTGTGTGTGTGTGTGTGTGTGTCTGTGTTCCGGTCAACAGACTACGGTTTTAGTACAAGATAGCCTACCGTTCGGATATAATGTGACGCAGCACGCGAAAACCCGGCTAAAGTCGCATTTTATCATCTTTTACATTTGTGTATCTTCTACAAGTTTAAAAATCACAGATTAAACACACACACACACACACACACACACACACACACAACAGAATGGATCTATCTGTCATAGTTTTGTTTCTATGATTTTTTCTAAGTTCGTGTGCCCAAGGAGTAGAAATGGAGAATTCCGCTCATGAGAAAAACACATATGTGTGTGCCTATGACTTAAAAAAAACAACACAAGAATTATCCTGAATACCTATGTGGTGTCAAAACATTCAGAACTGAGTAAACTTTAAATTTCCATATAAAAGAGGCACAGGCAAATTCGTATCATCTCTCTGCATTACTCAAAGGATGACAAGTATGGCAAGTGGAGGAGTGACGTCATGCAATACAGATTATTCAGCCACATGGAAAAACCCATATATTTGTCTGCCTGTAACTTTAAAGCAAGAATTTTCCTGAACATATGTGTGGTGTCAGACGATTGAGAATTACGTAAATTTTAGATTTCGATATGACAAAGGCACAGGTAAATTCGTATTTTCTCTCAGTACTCAAACAAAGACGAGAATGGCAAGCGGAGGAGTGACGTCATGCAATACAGATTATACAGCCACAAGAGAGCCGGCGGCGACAGTGAATGTTCAAATATTTCACGCCAAAACCAAAGCTGATGCATGAATCTTTGGAACTTCGTCTTAGATCCAGATCAAACTACTGTTTTCGAACTGCAGTCATGTATTGCCACACAATCAACTGATGTAATATCAGCCTGGAACATAGACTTGATTATTAATCTCTATGGCCTGGAAGATGTCTATTGATACGATTAAAAATAATTTATTATTTAAAAAAAAAATTAATTGATTTTTTTTCTTCTGTTTTTTGTATGTTTGCATTATGAGTGAAACAGTACTTGTCAATGTGTATATTAAGTGATTGAACGAATGAGCCTACTTCTTGTTTTTGACACCACTCTTTTTGTATTTATTGGATATGTGTAAATGATGAACGTGTGTAATGTTTCAATGCCCCCAGAGGGCACACGAAATAAACTCCTTGCCTTGCCTTGCCTTGCCTTGCAATCCACTGACTGTTACAACTGAAGTGGCGATCATGTCCTTTGTATTCAGCATTACCAACAGCTCCAGCCTCTTGACGAGGATTGAGATCGTGTGTGAAAGCAGTTTTGGAAGTGAAGAGTGCGAGCGTGCGTGTGTGTGTGTGTGTGTGTGTGCGTGTGTGCGCGCGCACATATACATATGTGTGCGCGTTTGTGTTTTGTGCTTGTTCGCATATGTGCGCGTGCGTATATGTGCATGTGTGCCCACGTGTTCTTCGTTTGCTGTTTATGAGCGTTTGTATGTATATGTTTGTGTATCCGAGTGATGTTAAAGTGAGTGTGTGTGTGTGTGTGTGTGTGTGTGTGTGTGTGTGTGTGTGTGTGTGTGTGTGTGTGTGTGTTCGCACGCGTATGTGTTTTCCCTGTAAGTGTGAAAAACATGGTGAGTGTGCGCACGAACGCATGCGGGCACACACACACACACACACACACACACACACACACATAGGGCCGTGGGCAAATCCGCACGCTCCCGAACAAAATAAAATCTTGTATTGTTCGGAGTGGAAATGCGCGTTTGGTCGGCCAATCACAAATCGTCGAAAGAAATGGGCTTGCCCGGAGTGACTGCCGAAAATATTTCATCAGAATTTGCTTTTGGCATTTTTGTTACAAGTTAGTAAAGCCGGAAAGTCGCAAGAAACATAGAGGAAGTGTGAAACTTTGACAGATCTAAACAATGATCTTAAACCAATGAAAGAAAGATGGATGTGGGCTGTTGAAGATAGAATCGTTTCATTTCCAGCACACAACTTGGGTTCCAAAAACACTAGTATCAGATGGTGATAAAAAATATGATATGTATCAGATTCATATCAGTACTGTTAACTACCCCATCCCTTGCTTTTGTCACTTTTTTTGTTTCGTTTTTGTTTTTGTTTTTTTGTTCAGCAGGAATCGCGCATAAACCATGGCTTTGCTTGTTGGCAGAAGCAGACGAAAAGCATGGAACACATGGACTGTGTAAGCAAACTACTAAAGCTTTCCTGATGTTGGTGGATAACCAGACTAAGTCCCTGAGTACATCGCTAAGCATTTTGTTGCCCTGTTGTTTGATTCTCTGAACATTCTGGTTATCCACCATCATCAGGAAAGCATTAGTAGTTTGCTTACACAGTCCATCTGTCATCAATCTACTTTTTTTCTTTTTTTTAAAGATGGTTTTCTTGGTGTGGAATTCATTTGATCCACGTTGTATATAGGAACTAAGTGTGTGTGAAAATAATGATACTGAATGCATAAAAAAAAAAAAAATTGCGTTCAGCTGCTGCAGCAGAAAAGCGAGCTCGCAGAAAAGGGACGGCAGCCAACAGACCAGCATCAGCTTACACATGTGACCGCTGCGACAGAGACTGTCTCTCTCGCATCGGTCTCTACAGTCACAGGCGACGCTGCTTGGTCCAAGCAGACAGCCCAATTAGACATTAGGTCGGATATACTCTATCCACGGTCAGCCATGACCGAAGGAGGCCTACTACTATATTACTTTTATGATGGTGAATGAATGGTGATATGGAAACTTATATAGCGCCTATCCTCGGTCACAGACCAAGTTCTAAGTGCTTTACAAACTCGGGCTCATTTGCACAACAGGCTGCTTACATGGGTAGAGCCGACTGATGGCTGCCAGTCGGTACTCATCATTCATTTCTTGTGTCATTCGATCAGGTTTCAAGCACGCACACATACACACTCAGACAGACATGTAACATTTTATGTGTATGACTGTTTTGTTCATTTACCACGCCATGTAGGCAGCCATTCTCTGTTTGGGGGGATGTGCCTGCTGGGTGTGTTCTTGTTTCCATAACCGACCGAACACTGACATGGATAACATGACCTTTAACGTGCGTATTCGATCTTCTGCGTACGTATACACACGAAGGGGGTTCAGGCACTAGTATGTCTGCACGTTTGTTGACCTGGGAAATCGGAAAGAAATATCCACCCTTTACCCACCGCGCGCACTTACCGAGATTCGAACCCGGGACCCTCAGATTGAAAATGAAACGCTGTAACCACTCGGCTGCTGGGAACAACTCATTTCCTGTTCCGCGATGTTCTTTCTTTGTTATCAAGGGTCCAAGTCGTAGTCTTCTCAACACTGACATGCCTTTGTCACGTTCACGCTAGACTGAGGCAATGTTGTCACAAGCTTCCATTCGAAGGTCGTCTCCTTCTCTCTTCTTTCATCAAACTACACGTCTGTTTTTTCTTCTTCCTAACTCTTGACGTCTCTCCTTTAATCTTGCGTGTGCCTACCAGAATCGTCATTGTTCTTGTCTTCTTTTCTTCTGAGAGGCATGAACATTACACTTTCTTCACTTCCAGAACTCATAAATCGCTTATTCCTTAACCGGTGGTTGACGGGCGCAATAGCCGAGTGGTTAAAGCGTTGGACTTTCAGTCTGAGGGTCCCGGTTCGAATCTCGGTAACGGCGCCTGGTGGGTAAAGGCTTTAACTTGTAACCCGCCCGCCCCCACCCTCACCCCCCTCCTCACCCCAACCCCCACCTACCCTCAACCACGACTGTGCTGACACCAATGACGTATGACCAACCACAATGAAGTGGAGAGGAAGGAGGAAGGAAGGGGGGTACCCGTTATGCCGCCGTCCCGCTATGCCGCCGACCCGTTATGCCGCCGTCCCGCTATGCCGCCGACCCGTTATGCCGCCGTCCCGCTATGCCGCTATCCCGCTTTATTCCCTTTCGCTTTTCATCACATGCGCGTGAAAAGTGATATATGACAGTAGCAGTTTTCACAAATGACGTATATTATGATGTAAACACTGAATGACCCTAAAACTCGCCATTTAGAGGCGGGCTCGTGCAAATGCAAACTAAATGATAAAAAAAATATGTATTCAGGACAAATGTAATACTTTCAGTTTTCTACATTTTTAATGAGAAACAAAACCAATAACAAGCAAAAAGAAAAAAGTGTGCTGGAAACGAATTTTAAAGGAAAGTTTCTTGTACAGATCATTTCTCCACTAGTATCTATAGCCCAAAACAAGGAAATAGCGGAAACAATCTTCCAATGTACTGCAAATGTAAAATGCCCTGGTACCGAAAGGGAATAAAATCATATTACCGCAGACCCATTGTCAAACAATCCCCCTCTCTCTCTCTCTCTCTCTCTCTCTCTCTCTCTCTTGTGGCAAAAGACAATCCGTAAACGGGTCGGCACAACGGGTCGGCGGCACAATGGGTCGGCGGCACAACGATACCCTCCCGAGAGGAAACGCAATCTAGGTCCGTAGCACACTCTAGGCAGGAGCCTACACCGGGCCGAAAGCAAACTATCTCTTCTGCTGGGGCTGGAACCAGCATCCTCAAAAGTCGTCAACCTCCGACAACGTTGACCATTGAATTTTCGAGTTTTACTTTTTATTTCTACCATTTCCATTCCTACCTCCCTAGATCTGTTTGTTTTGTTGTTGTTTTTCGCCAGCTCTGTTGCCCATGATCGCCATCGAATTTTATGATTTCATGCTTTCTCTCAGTGTCCAATACCTGCCAAAATGGATCTGACCACATATTTCCAATCTAATATCAAAACTTACGTTGTTTTTTTGTGTGTTTTTTTTTGTTTGTTTTTTTCTCGAAAATTAAAATAAACAAAATATGTACAACCATCAAAACATTATTTCAAACTTGTTCGTACAAATCTTTAATTGTCAAAAATCAAACATGCAAATGAAAGTTAAAAAGAAAAAGTAATGAAAAGGGATTAAACGACAATGAATAAGTCTGTGAGAGACAGACAGAGAGACAGCCAGAGAGAGAGAGAGAACAAAAACGAAACAAAATTTTGTTTAATCTAATCAGGGAAATACGATTAGCAATTAACATGTTCTTTATTCTTCTTTTTTTTTTTTTTTATCAGCCTTGGACTATATAAAAAAGACCACAAGAAAAGCATGAAATTCAACATTCTTTTTTTTTTCTTTTTTTTTCTTTTTTTTTTTTTTGACTCACTTGTGTAAACAATGTGAGTCTATGTTTTAACCCGGTGTTCGGTTGTCTGTGTGTGTGTATGTGTGTGTGTGTGTGTGTCCGTGGTAAACTTTAACATTGACATTTTCTCTGCAAATACTTTGTCAGTTGACACCAAATTAGGCATAAAAATGGGAAAAATCCAGTTGTTTCCAGTCATCTTGTTTAAAACAATATTGTACCTCTGGGATGGGCACAAAAAATATAAAATGAAGCCTAATTATATGCAAACTGCATTTACTGTTATATTTATATTTTTGTATTCTCTAAACTTGGCACTTTGATCTGATATTCTGACCCAATAACAAGAGCAGTCATTATTATCATTTTTTGTTCAAACAGGAACTTCTTTTGCTAAGCATGAAGTTTTATTTATTTTGCAAACGTTTTGATGCAGATAGTAAAACAAGGGAAATTACTCTGTAATTAATGCTAGGTTACTTAATTCGCTTTAAACTGATCTTTCTCATCTTAAACATTACATTTTGAAATTATACTCAATACATAAAAAGATTGGATTTTTTTTTTTAAGTGTATCACAAGTGAGTCTTGAAGGCCTTGCCTCTCTTGTTTCTTTTGAAGTGACAACAGGGAAAATACAGTACGTGTGTCGCGGCACATGGGTACTTGGTACAATATTCTGAAGACACTTGGGTCAGCATGGCAGCAAAGTCATCTCTAAGTGAACGACGATGCTTTCTAGATAACTAGCGGTGAATCTACGTTCCAAGATTGAACAAATTTGCATCATACTTCATTAGGATACTGGCAGATATTTCAGTTTCATTTATATGCCGTATTTATGTTTCAGAGTACAAGTAAACTTAACTTCCAAAACGTGGGTAATGCTTTTTCCCTATTTCATATATATATATATATAGAGAGAGAGAGAGAGAGAGAGAGAGATACAAATCTCAGCAATCAAAATAATCAGATCAAAAACTCCATCAGATTTATCATCTCTTTCAAAGCCAAATAAAACTAGATATTCACTTAATCGGAATGCACCTGCTGAAGTGCACTTACGAGTGAGAGCCAGCTAAAAATCAACCCAAGATTGGACAAAATGGCAATCAAAAAATATATGTTGATTTTTTTTTTTTAATCTCTTTATAAAAACACATTTTATCCATCTGTATTCTTGTTCGTTTACATTGTATTTGTTGATAAACTTCTCCGAGCTGTCCTGATTTGAAGTCAGTTTGGTTTCATCTCTTCAAACTTGTGAATTCCTTTAAAGATGATATTCCAATGCACATTTCTCCCTGGATGAAAACCTGCTCAGCGATATAAGCCTACGCTCATAATGATTATGGGGGAAATGCTCAAAAAAAATTACATGGAACTTGTTGTTGTTGCTGTTGTTGTTTCATAACTAACGCGTAAACAAACGACAAATCGACTGCTACTGCTGTTATCTTGAAGAGAGAGAGAGAGAGAGAGAGAGAGAGAGAGAGAGAGAGAGAGAGAGAGAGAGAGAGAGAGAGAACTCAAGAACTCAACAATTTTCATGTAAGGTCGCCGACCTTTTTCTTTTTTTTTTCATTACGGGTGCACGTGTTGCACAAAAAATGTTAACAAAGAATAAAGCAAGAAGAATAATCCAAACCATAAAATATTACACATTGATTTATGTGAAAACAAGTTCACTGAATAAAAAAAAAAAAAAATAATAATAATAAAAAACACCTCTTGACCGATGATTTTAGCTTAGGGTTGACAATGCTGAAGAGAGAGAGAGAGATGGAGAGAGAGAGGGGGGGAGGGTGTGTGGGGGGTGGGGGGGGGTGGGGGGGTGGGGGGGGGGCTACAGACAGACAGACAGACAGTCAGAGAGAGATACAGGGGACAGAGAAAT
>NC_134884.1:30993957-30998957 GCF_041734735.1 Babylonia areolata | reverse complement strand
CTGCGTTCGGACAAATCCATATACGCTACACCACATCTGCCAAGCAGATGCCAGACGCGTTTAGTCAGGCCTTGAGACAATGGGTTAAGACGGAACGCACGAGGGGAACACTTCTCTCGGTGTGTCTATGATTTCATCAGGCCGCTGTTTGTCGCCAGGAAACTATGTGACAAGAACATGATAATGAGAAATTGTTAGGTGATTGAGAGGGAACGTTTAATTATTATATGTTTCTATGTCTGCGCTTATATCTGTTGGTTTGTCATTCTGTCCCTGTCTCTGTCCGTGTGTGTGCGTGTTTCTCTCTATCTCTGTCTGTCTGTCTGTCTGCCTCTCTCTGTATCTTTCTGTATCTCTCCGTATCTCTCTGTATCTCTCTCTCTCTCTCTCTCTCTCTCTCTCTCTCTCTCTCTCTCTCTCTCTCTCTCTCTGTCTGTCTTTCTCTGTGTGTCTGTCCGTCTCTCTCTCTGTCCGTCTCTCTCTCTGTCTCTCTGTCTCTGTCTCTGTCTCTCTCTCTCTCTCTCTCTCTCTCTCTCTCTCTCTCTCTCTCTCTCTCTCTCTCTCTCTCTCTCTCTTCTACCAACGCACTTGTGCAATGTGGCATTCTGGATTTGTAATGCTGTAACACGATTGCGCACTGCTGTAACTTAAATCAAAGTATCAGTATGATTATCATCAAGCACTATATCATTATGAAACTGATTGTTGGAATGGTTTAGGACTTCCCCTTTCAGTTTTGGAGACAATAGCTTTAATCGGAATAACATATATCGCATTCGTATTTCACATAGGCTACCTATACGTGCCTCCTCTTTGACTCACTTGTGTAAACAAAGTGAGTCTGTGTTATAACCCGATGATCAGTTGCGTGTGTGTGTGTGTGTGTGTGTGTGTGTGTGTGTGTGTGTGTGTGTGTGTGTGTGTGTGTGTCTGTCTGTCTGTCTGTCTGTCTGTGTGTCTGTCTGTGTGTCTGTGTGTGTGTGTCTGTGTCTGTGGTAAACTTCAACATTGCCATTTTCTCTGAAAATACTTTGTCTGCCAATACCAAATTTGGCTGAAACGTAGTATGAAAAAAAAAAAAATCACAGTCATACCAATAATAGGCTGTAAGTCTCCCGAATTAAGCTGTATTTCTATATCATCAACGGTTTATTTCGTTGAGATTCGTTCCGAAATCCGAAAATTCTAAAAACCGTGTTGTTGGAAATGTTTCGTGAGAAGAGAACATGACCTCGTTTTTCTCGTTCACAATTAAAAGGAAAGAAATATAAATTCTGAAAACATATACAGTGATACTAACTACACCATCGACGTGTTCATTGCACACACACGTTTTAATGTGGACACTTGTTTAACTGGATTAAACATATAACGAAAAATTGAATCATCGTTCTCTCAGCCCATTGTAGACTTGTTCGTGCAGATGTAGACATCTACCATGTGTTGCGATGTGATTGAAGTGATGGCAACATCTTCTTTAACGCCAAAATAAAAGAATAATCGAGATAAACTAAAACACACAAAAAAAACTTTCATCGTCATCAATATAAACAAAATAGTCTCAAAGTCTGTGGCCTTTCATGCCCTGCTCTCATGGTGACCTCAGTTTCGATACCCCTCCACTTCTGTGCTTGGGGGTGAGTCCTGTCAATGTCGTCAGTATCGGCGGATTCGTCGGGGGCTGTTGTTTGAGGGACGTGGTGGCGGTCTCCACTCTGGGAGGGACGCTCACTCAGTCTGGCTCCGCGACTAACGACAATTGTCGTTAGTAGGGGGCTTAGTAGGTGGTGTCCTAAGTACGTAAAAGTCAGAACAGGCACCACTGAACACCACCGAAGTGACTCAGCAGCAGTGCAGGGTCTCCTCTGGTGTGTGGCCTCCAGGCGACCTAACATCGATGGTTCCCTGTGGACTGCCGACGCTGGAACTGCGACGGACGAACCCGGGTGTGGCCGTGTATGGGGGAATCTAAATGAGCGGCGTGGGAGTAATGCCACTGAAACGGTGCAGATGATGGGGCAGCAAAAAAAAAAAAAAAAAAAAAAAAAAACCACAAAAAACATGCTTCTAACAGTGTGATTACGTTCAATACAATGACGTTTATTCATCGCACGAAGATTCTGACGTGAGATACGCCGCAGCAGTGGGGATTAGTTAGCTTGCTTCAGAACTGGACATGCATGGTTCGATCCCGCTCGCATGCTTTTTTTTTTTTTTTTTTTTTTTTTTCTTTCTTTCTTTTTTCTTCTCCCAACTTTATCCCATATATCATATTTGATACAGAACACTTCTTATCGATTTTTTCATTTTTTTTTCTTTCTCCTCATGATTCCTTTAACTCTCTCCATACGAACGGCGAAAGAGACGACGTTAACAGCGTTTCATCCCAATTACCATCATCAAAATATTGCAAGCGGGAGGCTCTTATACTGAAGAGGTGAATGTTGACAAAGAATACCACAGTTCTGATGACGGAAGCTAAAGGTTGGGTCATTCAGACACCCACTGGACATCCGAGGGGTCTGTGTAGAGGAGAAGAGAGGACTGGCCGTACTGAGTGAGTTAATGGATAAAGTGCGAAGCAGAAGTGAGTATTGAAGGCTTTGCCTCTTCTTCTTCTTTTTTTTTTTTTTTTTCTCTCATACAAATCGAATATTTCCTTTCAAAAGCGAGCCAGTTTACTTTACAGAACCCGTTCTCTTTCAGACAGCGGTCTGAGAATAGCTAAAAACAAACTCTGGAACGGGGCTGGTTCCTCATTGAGAACTACTGGGGACATACTATGTAGAGAGAAAATAACAGTTCGGTTTATAGGGGTGGAACACAGTTTTCGAGAGGGGCAAATACATACATACACACTTGCATAATACATACATACATACATACGTTACTAACGGAAACGATGAACTGGGAACAGACTATGTAGAAAAATAGTTTGTATCCACAGTTCGATTTGTTGGGGCAAAACACGGTTTTCAAGACGGACAATTACATACGTACATACATACATAACCAATGGAAACGCTGAAAATAATTACGACTGTTAAATAATCACAACGAAGTATCCAATTTCTCCTTGGATTTATTGCATCAGCATTTCTCGTTGTTTCCGGTAGGTTTGGGGCGATGAATAAAATAGAAGGCCTTGATAACAGTTTTGTTGTTTACTCGTTTATTCAAAGGTTGGCGCGATTAAAGAGACTGTGCCAACACGCTTCCAGTTTCATCACGATCATGTGAAATGCAAAACCTTGCATTTCTTGATATTCTAATTTATCTCATTCATCTTCTTGAGCGGCTGCATAACGATCACTTAATCTGAAATGTTATCGGAACTCATGAACAAACGATGAAGGAACTTCCACTCTTGTATTCAATTACCCGATGCACGACCTGTAATTAGTTACCTATCTCCCAACTACCTGTCTGTCTTCCTACACATCCACCCCACCTACCTATGTTCCTGACGAACTGTTTAAAACAAACCTTATTCACAGAAACATCGATGGAGCTACGCAACAGATTATCCGAAGCACAACAAGCCAGGATTACAAACGTGAACCTATGTACCTGTCGAACTCACTCACTTGCTCATTTATTCGCCAGTTTACTAAGTCACCCACAAACTTACCAAACTAAATTGACTTACTGATCTTTCAGTAACACATCTCAAGCAGACGCGAAACAGTAGGTTTCGTACAGTCCTCTAATATCGCAAGAGTGAGCACACGAGTGTTTCTTTTTCCTTCCTTTATCGAATTATCTCTCAGACTAAAAACTAAAAAGTTCGGCCTCTCAGTGGGTGCCTGTCTGCGTCTATCAATGTGTGTGTGTGTGTGTGTGTGTGTGTGTGTGTGTGTGTGTGTGTGTGTGTGTGTGTGTGTGTGTGTGAGTCTGTGTCTCTGTCTGTCTGTCTGTCTGTATGTCTCTCTCTTTGCCCTTTCCCACTCGATCTTTGTGCGTAAAAAAAAAAAAAAAAAAAAATGTTGGTTTGTTTGTTGTTTTTTTCTTCTGTCTGTCGTATTCTGCGACACCAAGGATCGGTGGGTGACGAAAAAAAAAAAATCAGCTGTGCGTACATTACAATGGATGAACGTGTGCTCAAGTGACTGTGTCAGTGGACTGTGTGGCATATACCAATATATATATATATTTTTTTTTTTTTTTTTTTTTTTTTACCACCTCGCCGGCTGTCAGCTGTAGATTTTGTCAGATGTGGAAGCCGACGAAGTTTCACGAAGTGCCAGTGTGGTTAGGAGCGAGACGTCTCTTCTGTCTCCTTGTGTTGCAATCTCCAAGATTAAACACACACAAAGGAAGAGAAAGTAAATCCACAAAGTTCAGATCTGGACACAGACTGGGTGGTGGGGTGGGAATAAGAGGAGTATGTTGTAAGGAGAAAACTAACAAAGAAATGAATGTGGGGTTCTCGAATTCTAATTGCTATCCCCTTTTTTCTTCTTCTTCTTCTTCTTCTTCCCCCCCCCCCCCCCCCCCCCCCCCCCCCCCCGAAGAGTGTTTACCTTTTCTTGTTCATCAGGGAAAATTGGACTCATCGCTTTTCTTTGGGTTCTACAAAAGGGAGGAGAGATGGGCTCATGCTGTTGTACTGCCAGATCGTTATGTTCGTGCATAGTTCGTTCATTTTTTTTTCATTTTTTTTTCTTCTTTAACATTTATTTATTTATTATTTAGTTAGTTAGTTAGTTTTTATTTCTTGATTGATTTATTCATTTATTTTATTTTATTTATTTATTTATTCATTTTTTTAAAATGTTGTTTTTTTTCTCTTTTTTTTTTTCTCAAGGCCTGACTAAGCGCGTTGGTTTACGCTGCTGGTCAGGCATCCGCTTGGCAGATGTGGTGTAGCGTATATGGGTTTGACCGAACGCAGTGACGCCTCCTTGAGCTACTGATACTGATACTGATACTGATACTGATATGTTCGTGTCTTGTGGTTGCTCTGCAAGGGAACAGGAACACGGAAATGCACACAAAAT
>NC_134884.1:30986457-30988957 GCF_041734735.1 Babylonia areolata | reverse complement strand
TACATAACACACACACAATCTCTCTCTCTCTCTCTCTCTCTCTCTCTCTCTCTCTCTCTCTCTCTCTCTCTCTCTCTCTGTGTGTGTGTGTGTGTGTGTGTGTGTGTGTGTGTGTGTGTGTAGCAGTGTGCGAAGATACCTGGCCTATCCAACCATTGACACGGTTATTACATAACACACACACATTCTCTCCCTCTCTGTGGGTTATTAACACTGTGCGTGTGCGCGTGCGCACGCACGTGTATGTGTGCGTTTGCGTTTGTGTGTGTGTGTGTGTGTGTGTGTGTGTGTGTGTGTGTGTGTGTGTGTGTGTGTGTGTGTGTTTAATGTCGTGTGAAGGTACCTGGCCTTCTGTTTTGCCCAAACATGGACACGGCTATTACATGACACACCCCACGCAGTCCGATGTGAATTGGGCATTACGGGTTATTAGTACTCTCTCTCTTTGTGTGTGTGTGTGTGTGTGTGTGTGTGTGTGTGTGTGTGTGTGTGTGTGGAACGGTGTGTGAAGATATCTACCTGATCTGCTATCCAACCATGGACACAGCAGTTACATGACACACGCTATGCAGCCTGACGCAAATTATGTAACATAGGATGTTGTTGCTGTTGTGTGTTTGTGTGTGTTTGTGTGTGTGTTTTTGTGTGTGCGTGTGTGTGCGTGTGTGTGTCTGTGTGTGTGAGAGAGAGAAAGAGAGAGAGAGAGAGAAGAAATGAAAACAAAGCATGTTTTATTCAAGGATTAAGGTGTAAAACCTCGCCTGTTATTCCAATCGCTCCTTGGCGAGAGACAGACAGACAGACAGACAGAACGACAGACGAAAAGACGGACAGAGACATAGAGACAGAGAAAAAGACAAGACAAGACAAATGGTTTAATGTGTTTCGGCCACAGGCATACATACACAAGGGGATAGCGGGGATGGGCGTAGTGTAGGTATGTTATGAATTTCAAAATGATTCTGTGATAACTACTTTAAACGCATTTACTACATTCAATATACTTCACCGTTCGCCATACTGTTTAAGCAAACTGCATGTCATATAGTCATTGAATATATTTGAAGTTCAATAAAATAAAAAATTAAAAAAATAAAAACAACAACAACCGATAATCACATTTCTTGATAATCATTACTTCATTAACTTGTATCAATTAAAAAAAATGTGTTGTCTCCTTTCTACAGCATGTAAAATGAATTTGACCGCTTGGCGACTGACGATATCATTATTTCCTTCTAACAATAATATGTGCAGTGGTAAATTTAGGAAATCTTTTACAATTTTTTTTTCTCAAGTCGTTGAATGATGGACAGATGCACACACACACACACACACACACATATATATATATATAATCCACGTTTATCTTTTCTTGTCGTTCTCACCGTCACCATTTCAACCACCGAATGTGTTTACATTTCATGAGTTCGGGTTGGGGCGTCCTGAGTTTCTTCACATGGTTGTATTTTTCTGACTTATTTATTTGAAATAAGTTTGTCACACATTTTCAGTTTCGGATTCCAGGATGTTTCAAAGCGTACGAGCTACTCCACATACGCTACACCCACAACTGCTTTAAAAACCACGGTAAAGAGCGGATAGAAGACATACGGAAAGCTGAACGCGCCTAAACATGATTTTTGACTCACTTGTGTAAACAAAGTGAGTCTATGTTTTAACCCGGTGTTCGGTTGTCTGTGTGTGTGTGTGTGTGTGTGTGTGTGTGTGTGTGTGTGTGTGTGTGTGTGTGTGTGTCTGTGTCTGTGTCCGTGTGTCCGTGGTAAACTTTAACATTAACATTTTCTCTGCAACTACTTTGTCAGTTGACACCAAATTTGGCATAAAGATAGGAAAAATTCAGTTCTTTCCAGTCATCTTGTTTAAAACAATATTGCGCCTCTGGGATGGGCACCAAAAAATAAAGAATGAAGCCTAATTATATGCAAACTGCATTTACTGTTATATCTATATTTTTTGTATTCTCTAAACTTGGCACTTTGATCTGATATTCTGACCCAACAGCTAGAGCAGTCATTATTATCATTTTGTTCAAACAGGAACTTCTTTTGCTAAGCATGGAAGTTTTATTTATTTTGCAAACGTTTTGGTGCAGATAGTAAAAAAAGGAAATTACTCTGTAATGCTAGGGGAGTTAATTTGCTTTAAACTTTAAACTGATCTTTCTCATCTTAAACATTACATTTTGAAATTATACTCAATACATAAAAAACTTGGATTTTTAAAAAAGTGTATCACAAGTGAGTCTTGAAGGCCTTGCCTCTCTTGTTTGGGTTTTTTTGGGGGGGGTTTCGCATGCGTGGTGTTACTTGAAAGTGACTGAACGTGGCGAAAAAATGGGTCAAACTGACCTGTAGGTGGTAGCTGGTCCTTTGGTGAAGGAATTTCTCTACGTTTCGGGTCTTAGGCCCTTCTTCATGGGGAGAAAAGTAAAGAATGGAGAAGAAAAGAGAGGACAAAACCAAGACGGAGGTAAAAC
>NC_134884.1:30976457-30978957 GCF_041734735.1 Babylonia areolata | reverse complement strand
GCAGCAGCAGTAGTAAGGGTAGCAGCAGTAGCAGCAGTAGTAAGGGTAGCAGCAGCAGCAGCAGTAGTATGGGTAGTAGCAGCAGCAGTATGGGTAGTAGTAGCAGCAGCAGTAGTATGGGTAGTAGTAGCAGCAGTATGGGTAGCAGTAGCAGCAGTAGTAGTATGGGTAGTAGTAGCAGCAGTAGTATGGGTAGCAGTAGCAGCAGCAGTATTAAGGGTAGCAGCAGTAGCAGAAGTAGTAAGGGTAGCAGCAGCAGCAGTATTAAGGGTAGCAGCAGCAGCAGCAGTAGTAAGGGTAGTAGCAGCAGCAGTAGTAAGGGTAGCAGCAGCAGCTTTAGCAGCAGTAGTAAGGGTAGCAGCAGCAGCAGCAGTATTAAGGGTAGCAGCAGCAGCAGCAGTATTAAGGGTAGCAGCAGTAGCAGAAGTAGTAAGGGTAGCAGCAGCAGCAGTAGTATGGGTTGTAGCAGCAGCACCAGCAGCAGTAGTGGTGGTTGTGGTTGTCTGGCTGTACGTGGACATGTGCACCTCAGTTTTCATTTTCTTCGCCTCTGTGTTTCTCTGTGTCTGTTCGTCCGTCTGTGTGTGTGTGTGTCCGTGTATTTGCCTATCTGCCTGTCTTTGTGTCTCTGTTTCTCTGTCTAACTCGTTGTCTACGTGTCCCTCTGACGCGGTGTCTGTTCATTGCCTTGCCTCTGACTTTGTCTGTCTGTCCGCCTGTCTCTCTATCGATCTATCTATTAGTCTGTCTGTCTGTCTGTCCGCCTGTCTCTCTATCAATCTATCTATTAGTCTGTCTGTCTGTCTGTCTGCCTGTCCGCCTGTCTCTCTATTGATCTATCTATTAGTCTGTTTGTCTGTCTGTCTGTCTGTCTGCCTGTCCGCCTGTCTCTCTATCGATCTATCTATTAGTCTGTTTGTCTGTCTTTCTGTCTGTCTACCTGTCCGCCTGTGTCTCTATCGATGTATCTATTAGTCTGTTTGTCTGTCTTTCTGTCTGTCTGCCTGTCCGCCTGTCTCTCTATCGATGTATTTATTAGTCTGTTTGACTGTCTGCCTGTCAGCCTGTCTCTCTATCGATCAATCTATTAGTCTGTCTGTCTGTCTGTCTGACTGTATGTGTCTGTCCTCTTTGTCTTTTTGTCTGTCTGTCTGTCTCTGTCTCTATCTGTCTGTCTCTGCCTCTCTCCTCTCTCTCATATTTCTTCTTCTCTCCTCCTCCTCCTCCCCTCCTCCTCCTCCTTCTCACCCTTCTCCTTCGCCTCCGCCTCCTCCTCCTCTCCTCCTCCCCTCCTCCTCCTCATCTTCTCCCTCCCCCTCCTCCTCTTCCTCCTCCCCCCTCCTCCTCACCCTTCTCCTTCGCCTCCGCCTCCTCCCACAGACGTTCTCCTTCTCCTTCCCTCTCTGTCTCAACTGAGCGATCCTTGGACTGCTAGCAGAGTCACAGTCAGTTAAGGGTGAGAACTGCTCGGATGTCCGAATGGATGTGCGTCCGCCTGTGTTCCTCGGTCCATACGTCTCTCTCCCATTCTCTGACTGTCTCTCTGTCTCTGTGTATGTCTCTTTCTATCTGTCTGTCTGTGTCTCTGTCTGTGTCTCTGTCTCTCTCTCGCCCTAGCTTGGGATTGTTGGGAAAGGAAATTAATTAACTTTGGAAGCCTTAAAGTTATCGAAAAAACACTGTTACCCTGATGCCAGTTCCACAGTTTATGATTCTAAATGACTTTGTAGAAATTTGGATGGTTGATTTTTTTTTTCTTTTTAATCTTAGTATGTTGTATTTTATGATTTTGTTGTTGTTGTTGTTGTTGTTGATTGTCGTTGATTTTCTTTTTACTCTATACAGAAAGAGGTGCTACATATATTTCCCCAATATGACCGATTTGCGTCCATTTTCCTGATGGCGCCCTAAAGAAATAGTGCAAATTCTTTACATACGGATATATCGAAACTAAGTGTATCGGAGTTTGTGTATTTTGAGGTTCTGTTTTCAGCACCAATATGGGCTTATATTTTGTAGACTTGGAAAAAAATCAATAATAAGAAAAATACAATCAGACTCCCTCCTGTTCGTTTTGTACAAGGCACAATATCATTTGTTTTCAAAGATTGACACGGTACCGCCATCGCATGAGTCTTATCAGGGAATTCCAGTGGGGGGACAGTGATCACCATTGTCAGGCCTGCTGTGGCTGAGAGACGATCATGCAGTCAGACAAATGTCACACGAGAAAAACTAACCCAAGATCAACGAGATACATGTCTCAGAAAGTCTGGCGCGAACTTTCTCTCTCCTTCCTATTCCCACTTGGTCAGTCTTGTCACCGAAGGTGTGCATTTCTCGAGAAGGCTTGGCTCTGTAGACTTTCAGAAAAAGTTACTGCTGCCAAATTGAGGACTCTGCAAACTTACAGATAGAAAAGTTACTGCTGTCAAACTGGTGACTCTACAGACTTACAGAAAAGTTACTGCTGCCAAACTGATGGCTCTACTGATTTACA
>NC_134884.1:30961457-30963957 GCF_041734735.1 Babylonia areolata | reverse complement strand
CTGGCTTTATCTGCCTTTCTCTCTGAATGTCTGTCTATCTGTATGTCTCTCTCTCTCTCCCTTTCTCTCTGTTTCTCTGTCTTTGTCTCTGCCTCTATTTGCATACTTTTGTAATGAGGCGCGTGCATATTGTTTCATGTATGTATATACCTTTTTCACCATTCATGCTAAGTATTCTTCTTCTTCTTCTTCTTCTTCTTCTACGTTCGTGGGCTGCAACTCCCACGTTCACTCGTATGTACACGAGTGGGCTTTTAGTACGCGAATGACCGTTTTTACCCCCGCCATGTAAGCAGCTATACTCCGTTTTCGGGAACCGGTATGCTAAGTATAATGATTGTATACATAAAAAAATTATGCATAGTTATGTGTGTGTTGGAGTGCGTCCGAACTGTTACAGAAAAGAACAGCGCCAACAAACGAAACGGGAAGCTTTGTAGAAGAGAAGACACTAGCAACAATCAATGGAGAAGATCCAGGGTCCGAAGCATAGAAGGTGGGGGTTGGGGGGCGGATCGGGGGGGAGATGGGGGCGAGTGGGGAAGGGGAGGAGGGGAGGAGGGGAGGGGGGCGATGGATTGGGCACACGGCTTGTGAAAAACAGCCAACGACTATCACTGGATCAGCTCTGGACTGAAGTCTTAGGCCTACCTCTCTCTCTCTCTCTCTCTCTCTCTCTCTCTCCTCAGTCGGGAGATTGAAAGCAAACACACTGAGCACGGGGATAGTGAGGTTGAGAGGGCCGGTGGTGGTAGGGGGTGGGACAGGGGGAGGGAACAGGGGCCCGTGGTAGGGGAGGGGAGGGGAGGTGTGGTAAGCGGGAATGATGAGGGAACAACAGTCTAGTCTCTAAATTTGGAATGGTGGTGGGTAAAGGGGGACTGAAAACGACTTGAGGAGGTCGAAGGTGATTCTAAACGAACTGTTTCATCTACATCACGCATGTGAACGTAACCGTGTGTGTGTGTGTGTGTGTGTGTGTGTGTGTGTGTGTGTGTGTGTGTGTGTGTGTGTGTGTGTGTGTGTGTGTGTGTGTGTGTGTGTGTGTATGTGTGTGTGTGTTTGTTTGTTCGTTTGTGTGTGTGTGTGTGTGTGTGTGTGTGTGTGTGTGTGTGTGTGTGTCTATCTGTAAGACCGTGTTTTGGGTAATGGTAACCAGTCACCCAACAAAACAAAGAAAAATGAACTGCTTTGGCCAACACAGTGATGTTGTTGTGCAAAGCAACCGGACAACGGTGCTTGAAATCTATCGATTATAAAAGCGTCAAAGGACAAGGAAACGTACGCTGACCAAGGTTACAGAAACGAGAAGGAACAAACCCAGACGAAGGACAGAGACAGTCAGACAGATAAACAGTGGACGTGGAAGAGAGAGATAAGGGGGAGAGTATAAACAGAGAGAGCGAGAGTAGTATAAACAGTGAGGAAATGTTAGTATAAACAGTCACTCAAAGGTACTGGTTGGCAGAGATGATTGGACAGTCAGACACACACAGACACACAAACACACACACGCACACACTATCACACACACACACACACACACACACACACACACACACACACACACACACACAAACACACACAGACGTAGACACACAGAGACACACATACAGACACACACATGTACTCCCTACCACCCTCCCCACTTCCCCCCCCACACACACACACGCATACATACTCACACACACCTATCCACCCACCGACAGACACACAAACACATACACACACACACACACACACACACACACACACACACACACACACACACACACACACACACACACACACACACACACACACACACACACACACACAGGAAAAAAAACAAAAACATGTATGACGTTGTTTAATTCAGGTGGTAACCCATCAAGCATACCCATTTTTTAATTACTTGGTGACGTCATTTATTATAAACGGGTGGTGAAGTTTTTAGGTGTTTATCTTACTTCAAAGCTGACATGGAACATTCACTTTGATTACATCTTTACAAAGGCAAGGAAAAGTATCAATTTTATGAAAATTATAAGCCGCTTACCCTGGGGAATGGATACAAAAACATTGATTCATCTTTCCATGGCCCTTGTAAGATCTAAGATAGCCTATGCACAAGAAATATTTTTCAGTGCACCTATTACAAAAGATTCAAAGTGTAGACTGTAAGGCTATCAAAGTTGCCCTCAGAGTGCCCTCTCATACATCCAACCAGGAAACACACAAAACAGCCGGAATTCTTCCCTTAAATGAACATCGTGAGTCAGCAACAGCAAAATTCACTGTGAGATACACTTCAAATTTCATTGCTGATGAACTGACAGTAAGATCTGACATTGATTTTTCTAAAAGAGCTAAAGCCATTTCATCACAAGAAACAGTTGCAACTTACGTTTCAAATTTGTTAAAAGAATCTGATGTTAACATGAAAGAGTTAGCTGAAAAAAACCACATCATTCTCCTGTTCCTTTTTGGGAAATGTTGAAAGCAGATTTTGATATCAGGT